>NC_022028.1:36377852-36389681 GCF_000317375.1 Microtus ochrogaster | reverse complement strand
TTGTAAAATTACTGTGGAATATTCCAGGTAAACATTATTCCACTCATCAAAAATATCTACATAACTGAAATAACCAAATAATCCATCTCTAGGTTATATTTTGCCCACTCAAAACAGCCTATAATAGGATATAATCTATTATAACCACTGGTTCAGTCAAATGATTGCCAAAAAGAAGAGCTATAGTTTCCAAATAGATGACCCATTTACTGTTGAGTTTACACTAAAGACAACTGTTCCCACCAGTTTGCTAAACTACCATAATGCTATCAGTCCTAACTCCTTATTTCATCCACATCACATTTAAAACCTGCAAAAGACTGACAGGGAATCACACTAAATACGAAATACAAATAGGTTTCTTCACCTGATGCTCTAAAGCCAAGTTTTCTGAAAAACTCTGAAAATGTTATTCCTGCGATACATAATAACAAACCAAAGATTATCACCAAATAACATTGGAACTAGTGCTAAAGGGGTAGAAACTACTGTTTATCTACAAGGTCCGAATGCCTCTCAGACACTAGACTTGTTAAACCATGAATTACGCTAAGTCGGGTGAATCTGTAAACAGCAGGTAGAGCTCTGAAGGAAGCCTGTGCCTCTTACAAAGCAAGCTGGGTCACCAGTTGCAGAAGAGGTTGATTGTCAACTGCACCTGTTTGTATAAATGAGTATTACTGATTTAATTTTAACAATACCCAATACAGCTAGGTATACGTAGTATATAGAAACACTACAGTAATAGCTGGAAACCCTAGGACATTAGAAAAGTCCAGGAGGTCAGCATTCCCTCAATGACAATGATTAAAATTAAAGATTATAGGGACCTAAATGGAATTCTCATTGATTTAAAATATGCACCTTATAATTTAGTGCATATAAGACCTGAAAATGTATTTTTCCCCAATACTTTATGAGGGATTTAATGACTCCTGAGCAATTACTGTACTTTCCAAGTATTTTCACCAGCTGTAAAGGCCTCGAAATGCAGCATGGACTAAGTGATGCCATCTCGCAATCGTGCATCTGCAGATGCTAAGTGCGCATGGTTTGCCCCTTTAACCTTTCTCCAGACGACGTCAGGAGCCCATTTGTGAAAACTAGGGAGACAGGTAGGCTAATAAAGTGTTATGCGCCAGAAGCTGAATCAAAGACAAATGCAGGTTTGGTGGGGTACACCTGTAACCTCACTCCTGGGTAAGCAGAGATAGGCAGATTCCTGCCAGGGCTTCCCGGCAAGCTGCTCTAACCATCTTGGCAGTTTCCAGGCCCGCGAGAGAACCTGCCTCTAAAAGTGGGTGGACAGCACCTAAAGAACAATACCCAAGGTTGCCCTCAAGTCTTCATAGGCACATGGCCACATATGTGCACACACGTACACATACATTCATACGCATACACACACATTCATCCACACAGCTATAAGCACAAACAAAAATTCAAAGAGATACAAGCCAAATAGAAGAGGAAAGGCGTGTTCAGAGTTAAGTTGGGCTATAATCACATGTAAGATAATCTGGATTCCACAATCTGAAAAGAAAACAATGATTCTAAATATTCTGTCTCCAAATCTGGTTGAATACATAAAGGTGTGGGATGCAAACTGTTAATCTACTCTGCTCTTGCCCTGTGACCTCAGCGTTTCTTAGTATACTTCACACTAAGACCAACCTTGCTAGGGGTAACTATGACTCTCTGATACATGTATGAGAGAAAATTGGCTGCCAATATACATTTTTTTTCTGTGGCTGTTGTTTTTTTTAGCAGAATTTCATGTGCCATAGACCACCCTCGGACTTTTCTAGGGATGAGCTTGAATTCCTGATCCCCCTGCCTCCACCTCCCCAGTGCTGAATTATGAACATGTGCTGTTCTGCCCAGTACATGCAGTGGTGAGCATTAGATCTAAAGTTGCAAGCATGCTAGGCAAGTTCTCTATCAACTCAGCTACATTCCCAGTCCCCCAGTGTCACTTTTGAAGGCAAAATTGTGAATATTTGCTTTACTTTTATTATGTATCTGCTTGTGGATATATGGACATGCATGTAGGTGCATACAGAGGCCACAGAGTCATTTGATCTCCCAGAATAAGAGTCTACAGATGGTTGGTAACCACCCAATGTAGGTTCTGGGAATTGGTGTCAGGCTCCCTTCAAGAGCAGTTTATACTAAACCTCTGAGCATCTCTTCAGCCCATTTAAGAGTAACGTTAACTCTCCACTGGTTGTCTTTAATGTTGAGAGTCGATTCTAAATACAATTCATCTTTTCTCATTACATCAGGCAATGCCTTTTACAGTTAATAAAAACAAAATTCATAGTGATAGATAATGGCATAAAGACCAAATGCTTACTAATTTTATCCTGCAGCTTTGAAGAGTGTTTTCTTGACAGATGAAGCTACTGAAGAATCCCTGACAAGACTACGGAATGAAAAGTGGACAAACAGACGAAAGCTATTTGTAATAAATAGAAAAACAATTATAATTATTAGTCAAGTTTCACGTCAAGGAAATTCACACCAGCATTTTTCAACATGGCTTAACAGCGAGATGAATTGATGCTAACTCCCTTCTACCCTTAGAGTGTGGGGAGTGATTAATCACAAGAGGGAGGGACAGACTTCCTGCCAGATCCATGTGCACTGAGATGAATCCACCTCTGCAAATAAAAGGGTTTACAAGGAGGCATTCAGGTACTTGCTGGACGGTTCAAGCAAGGTCTTCTGCGGAGTCAGGTAATGGATACCGAGTGAATAGAGAAGCCGTCAGACATCGCCCGGCAAGTTCCTGCTTTCAATCTCTGTTCTCGTTTCTGCTCTAGAAAATCTGTAGTAAAAGTCTCCCCAGACTGCTTCAGTCCTCTTCATACTATAACAGCATGTATTTTCTGCCACACAATTCACACCAGTAAACTCTAAAAATTCCATTTCTATTTATGGCTTTACTTTCTCACAAGCTAGTGAATCACAGTTTCCCCCCTCACAGTGTTTAGATATTTGTGTTTTTACTTTAGTGCATTATAAACAAATGGCTAGGCATCCTCCTTCAATGACGTGTTGGTACAAACTTCAAGCTTACTACTAATAAAGAGAATGATTCAGAACATAAATAATACAAAGATTGCACTCGAAGCTTGCACTCAGCTCCATAGAGACCAGACGTGTGCCTGCCAATCACTGGCTTCTATAAAATCAGCACCTACCTTTCATGATTTAAGGCTCATGTCCTAATGGAGACCTACAACATCATTTCTATTCCTAGTGTCAGAGCAGAACCTCTTATCTTTCCAGGAAAAGATTGCTCACACTGTCAAAGATGTGGTGTGATCCTCTGTAACCCTAACAACCAGACTTCACACCATGCCCTAGCATTTGAGTGACAATAGTTAGTGTAAACATATACTAACAATACTATATATATATATATATATATATATATACTGTACTAGACATATAGTAATGTGTACTAAGTATACTAACAATACAATATACTATACTAGACATGTAGTGACATATACTAACAATACAATACACATATACTATACTAGACATGTAGTAATGTATACTAAGTATACTAATAATACAACATGTATATACTATACTAGACATATAGTAATGTACACTAATGTATAATAACAATACAATAGTATACACAATACCATGGGGAACACTGAGAGTCGTACCAGGTACAGCTTCTATCAAGTTCAGCTCAATTCTCTTACAATCTCTTCTCAGAACCTAACTACATCCCCACTCATTTAATCTCCTATGTATGAAAATAAGCACTTGGTATGTGTCCTGTGACGTGCAACTATCCCAACTCAGTAAAGAATGTGAAATCATTTCATTTCATTATGACCACAATTAATACTGTGGTCAGAAATTATAATTCTGTACCCTAATGTGTGTGTGTGTGTCTGTGTGTGTATATGATTATACACAAATATAGAGTTACATGTGTTTACATGTACTTATATACATGATTATATCCAAAGAGCTTAGTGTGCTAGGTCAGTCATACTCATTGCCCACACCATTACTACATGCTTTTCCTCGTATGTCCTCCTCACAAAAGACACCACCATTGCTCAAACTCCAAATGAGAGTCACTTGGCTCCTCCTCTTCTTTAACTACTTCATTCCAAAATCCAGTTCTAGTCTTGCTTTGTTTAATGTTTCAGCTTGACTGGTTACAGTACGCCAAGATACTCCATCAAATGCTACTCTAGGCATCTCCATGCAGGTGCATTTGGATGAGATAAACATTTTGAACTGCTGTGTTGGATTAATGCTGAACACCCTTCCTAATGCGAGTGGGACTCACTCAGCTCAAGGCCCCAGTGGAACGATGAGGCTGATTTTTCAACAGATTAGAAGGGATACTTCCTACGTAATGACTTTGAACTGAACTTGGTGTTGGTGTTAGGGTTTTGTTTCGCTTCCTACCTCAGAGTCAAACTAAAACATCTGTTCTATGGGCCGACTGTTGAAATGAAACTACTGCCTTGGTTCCCCCGTTTCCCAGACCTTAGACTCAGCTTTCCTGGGTCTTCAAGCTCTCAGCCTCCATAACCACATTTATATTCATTATATTCATACTATTCATATTTTATATTTATACTATTTATATTTCACATATAGGAACTAAAATTATAGAATGTGTTGCATGAATACACACACACACACACACACACGAAGAGATCATACAGTAATACCAATCTAAACTTTTTCAGTCACCTCCTAAAAGGGAGTCTGGGTCAACATCATCTCACTCTGTCTATGAAAATGCCTTCTAAGGGGTCCTGCAGAACCAATTCCAATCTGTCCTCATCCTCCTATGGGTCCTGTCTGTAGACATACAGGGAGTGTGGGGCCCACCTGAGAAAGTTACTATGAGGGAAATCAAGCAGGAAACCTCTGCTAACACACTCTGCAGGGATCTTGGTGAGGTCTATTTTTGTCTGCGATACATATAGCAGGCTTTGAGGTTTGCATCCATGCCTCACCATATGGATTGGCCTTAAATAACTGGCAGAGAAGGAATTGATTTTAAAATCTGTATAGTACTCTCAAGATGTAGGAAGCGCACTGATATATGCTTAGCATTTACGTCAGATGAAGAACGCGGGGTGGCTCACGAGGAATGTGCTCTTGTTCTAAAGTCGATCCTCCCCAGAAAGCTGTTCTGCTCTTGCCTTCCAAAGCAGTTCATCTCACTGCTACAACTTCCAACTGCAGCACAATAGCTCAAAGTGAGGAGGTTCTTTCCCATTCTTTAGACCCACCAGAAAATATTTCCCCAGGTTAATGGAACGAGTAACCATTTCAAACTTATCCACCACAAGGCCTTGCAGGCTGCGCTGTCAAAAGCTACACTTTTGTCTGCAGAAACACCGCCTCTCCTTTGTCTTTAGCAGCTTAGCACCCTCCACAAGCTTTAATGACCAGAGGCTCAACTTCTTGAAAATCTTCTTCAGTGCTAACGTGGCAAAGGGCTGACAGTTAAGTCAGAAAAAAGAAA
This sequence comes from Microtus ochrogaster, assembly GCF_000317375.1. NCBI lineage: Eukaryota > Metazoa > Chordata > Mammalia > Rodentia > Cricetidae > Microtus > Microtus ochrogaster. The sequence continues at coordinate 36,384,157 of NC_022028.1, read as the reverse complement.
TCAATACTCTGTGTGCAATGTTTAAACCAGAACATGTCCACCATACAAACCCATAAAAATAAATACATGCCCTGAGTAGAAAGTAATTTTTATAGATAAATAAATGTTGGAGAGGGGATGGGAGGCTTAGACAGCTCAAGCATTTAAGGTGTGTGTGTGTGTGTGTGTGTGTGTGTGTGTGTGTGTGTGTGTAGCCACTGAAAAGAATATCAGATGCATGGAGTTGAAGTTATAGGTGGTTCTGAGTCATCCCACCCGGGTGCTAGGAATCAAACTCTGGTTCTCTGTATGAGGGGCAAGCACGCAACTGCTCAACCATGCCTCCAGCACCACTACTACCACATCTTTTAAATATCTACTTTTTATTTAATTTTTTGTGTACAGCGTATTTTGAGCATGTTCCCCTTCCCTCAACTCCTTCTATATCTTCCCCACCTTCCCACCCAACGCCATGTTCTGGCTCGTGTTGCTGCCTCTCCTCTCTTTCTTTTCTCATCTCTCCTCTCCTCTTCTCCACCCCCCAAATAAAAACAAAAGTGTATTTGGGTGTGTGTTCACACGTGTGCAGGTAAAGTATTTAATTTTTTTAAATGCCTCGAGCATTTAAGACTTCTTTAAACAACAAAATAGAAGTATTCATTTCTTGGCAAAAGTGATTACATGTAGCAAAAGATTCTTCCATTTTCTTTCTAAACATGGAAAGTTGGAAAATTAATATACATTAGAATTTGATTCTAATGAGAAAAATACATGAAAACTTAAAATGTCCATTAATTTAAGAATACATCTGATCATATCAATTATAAAAGACTGCAAACAGGAGAGGAAACTATGAAAATTAGACAGCTTGCTCACTTTAACGTCTTTGATAAAAGGCACTCTGTCTTCTCTAGACTGCCATCCCTGTGAGGGAAGGGACTGTGACATTTCGTATTAATCTCCTTACAGCACTTCCTTCTCTGCTATGACATGTCAGTGGGTTTGTAATAAAAAAAAAATTAAACTTTTTCAATGGAACCATTTTAATTAAACAAGAAGACTACTAAGATACGTTTCCCATTCCAGATGCTTTGGAACATTAACCATTTGGTTTCAGATGTTGACACTAGGCTTGCTAAATTTAATTTATACCCTGATTGAGGCTTAAAAGTCTCTCAGCTCTAGCAACAGCTTGATAAGGTAGCAAAAAACAATCAAAAGGTCTGATACCATAATTGATTAGCCATGTAGCCTAGTTCTCATCCCTGTAGCTGTGATTAGACACTGACAAAGCTGGCTTCAGTCATAAGTGGGCTCATTAAATTATGGCTGTAGTCCATTATGGAAGGAGACCATGGCAGTGACTCAGAGTGAGGAAGGAGAGGCAGGCAGGGGAGCAGAAGCCATGGAGGAATGCTTCTTTTATCGAGTTGCTACCTAAGGCTTGCTCAGCCTGCTTTCTTATACTCCCCAGGACCATCTGTACCATCAATCACTAATCAAAATAATGCCCCCCCCAAGATAACTATAGGCCACTTTGCCAGGGGCAATTCCTTAACTGGGGAGAGTTAAGTTGGCAAAAACTAACCAGCACACCATGTTTTAAAAAGAAACTGTGGGTTAAATAAAATACAACCTGCAATTAAACACCAAATTTTCTTCATATTGATAAAAAAGAGACTTGAAATACATTCAGAACAGAGAGCTGAACTTTTGGTGTTAGAGAGACGCAAACTTTGAAAGTTAGGATTTTACAATGCATGGGCAATCGCTTATGTACTAAGCATTGCGGCTCTCTCAGACCCTGTCCCCTTTCCCATCCCTGTGGAAGCAGAGGAGAAAGGGAGGCACTGAGAGAACCTACAACAGGTGTGGCGACAGTGAGAACTGCTCTGGTGCGGACCCAGACCCATGCCCACATTTATAATGATGCAAAGACAGCTGCTGCTGACACCATATGGGCAAAGCCTGTCTATGAGGAAGTAACGGGAGGAATCACAGAAGGAACCACCCAAGAAAAGGGAATGGGGATTTCACAATTCCAAAAGTTTAATATTAAATAAACCTTCTAGGAGAGCCAGAAAGGTTCCCACAACAGTAACAAGGTCAAAGGCATAAATGCAATGCCAAAAACCTTGGAATTTGTTAGACATACCTATTCAATACCTTGTGTGGCTTATATTGGAAGCTTTTCTTAATCTATTTTAGAATAGTTATCTTTACTTCAGACACGGGAAGTAACACAGGGTGCAAGCCTGTCATCTGAGCTTGGAGCACAGGCTGATTTTGGAGTTCTGTCCTATGGAAGATGATGAAGGCTTTCCTGGTGGTTGGTCTCCAACAGCAGCTCCACAAACAATGGAATCAGGGGTGATGATGGACATCAGACACCATCTCTTATTCTGAGTCTTATAAACAACTGAGGGAGTGGCCCATCTGGGAAGGTAATTCTCAAAGTAGAAATGGTATGTTGTCCATACTACCATCACTAGAGTGAAAGATGCCAGGCACTTTACACGCTGAGACAAAAGGATCATGCTGACTCCAGCTTTGGAGAGCTCAGTCCATGGCCGAATGGCTCCATGACTTCAGGGCTCTCACCAGGCAGAGCCATGTGGCAGGAGCACACAGCGAAGAATTCTGTGTGACTAGTGAGCTGGGAACAAAAGGAGGAAGCAGAAGAAGCAGTCTCACCAGACACTTCAAGACATCACATAAAGACCTCCCATGAGGAACCATTTTATGAATGTTTTACTATCTCCTATTAGCACACCCTGATAACCTTTAAACTGTGAGCTTTGGGGGAACAAATACCCAAAGTAACAGCTCAGTTAGACACCTCTGTTTTACAGCTTCACTATATGTACCCTTAACGTGCATTTATGCAGCATGTTATTTAAGCATTTACCCTCAGCTCCCCCTACTTCCTCACTAGTAAATAGAGGCAATAACAGTATGAATCTCTCACAGTAGTTTTAATGATTAAAAAAAAAAATCTGTAAAACTATTTCAAATAATGCCTGGCAAACTCCTCCCTTTCGCCTCTCTCTCTTACACATACACATAACACACACACACACACACACACACACACACATACACTACACAAGTAATAGCCTCTTGAGGCTTACTGTCATTATTGGTGTTGTATCAGCAGAGGATTTATCAAAGATCCAAGCATATAAAGGGTATTCAAAAAGTCTAAGCATGCCCTCGGTGAGAAAAAATAAATACTTGCTACATGGAAATGGAATCACAGTATAGCCTCAGGCACTCTCGGCATGGGGTTGGTGAACAGTAGCTGAGAAAAAAACGAGATAACACAGTTGAAGAGGGAGGGCCAGTTCACATATGACCTTATTTCATGAGGAACGGTTTAACTTTGTATTCAAGGAAATGGGGAAGACACAAAGCCTATTAGGGAGTCAGTATCATACGCATAGCTCACGTTTAAAAAGAATGCTCTAGAAACTGAAAATAAAAATGAAGGTGGGGAAAAGTCTTTTTTTTTTAAAACAAAAACAGAACAGCTTGCTATAATGTAATGAAAATTTGGTTTAAGACGGTGGCAACATGAAAGAAGGGGATAAACCAGTAGAGTCAAAACAGCCGATGGGACAGGCAGTACTTGAGTTCCTCTGACTCCTAGGGTTATAATTTGGTTGTTACATACAAATCACTCAGCAACAATGTAAGATGAGAAATGAGATTAAAAACATGAAGACTGTAATAGCTAATACTGTCAACGTGACAGAATCTCCAATCACCTAGAAAACAACCTGAGCATGTTTGTAAGTTTCTAGACTGAGTTAATTGAGGTGAGAAGACACACCCTCACGATTCCAAACTGAATAGAAGGAAAAAGGGCGCTGACCACCAGCACCTCCTATTGGCTGCTTACCTGACTGTGGGTGCCACATGACCAGCTGCCACACACTCCTGCCACCAAGATTTCCCACTCTAATGGACTGTATCCTTGAACTGTGGACCAAAATAACTCTTGACCCTTTAAGTTCCTTTTGTCAGTTATTTTGCCTGAGCGATAAAATCAAATAATATAACATTTGGGAACATGTCAAGACATCTGTAAAAACAAAGACTATAAATCCAAGACTCAATTGGTTGTACACAAATAAGTATCGAGAGAGAAATGCATTATCCACTAGGAAAACATGCAGTGTGTGTGTGTGTGTGTGTGTGTGTGTGTGTGTGTGTGTGCACGCATTGTTTCCAGGGAAGATTAAAGGGGAAATGAATGTAAAGCCTGGCTGTTATTTGTGACTATACAGGCAAGTACAAGGAGACAGAGAGTTGTACACATTCATAATAATGAACATGATAAGTCTTCTAATATTTTAGGTAAGATTATCATGAACTCAAAGTAAGGAGATAGATTCAAGTTAAGAAGTCTAGTGATTTGTGGAGGCTTGAAAATTGTGGTAAAATCTAATCAAGGATACAAACTATACACACTGTCTACATCTATATCTATACCTATATATTAAAAGGGGAACAACGCTCTGCCTACGGATCCAGATAACTAACTTGTAGATGTACCGACACAAAAGACAGGAGCAGAAGAGGTAAATGGCTGAACTGATTAAAACTGAACCCTTACAGAGCTGGTGATGCAGAACAAAGCAGTCAAGGCAGCCACATGTGTGGAAGTGCTGACCCATGGAAACACAACGGATAGAGGAAAAAACAGAGAGAGTTAGACTTGGGTTGGGAAAACGAAAGGATCAGGAGATTGACACTTTAGATGAACTTGTAGAATAAACAGTGCTGGGAGCTAACGAAAGCTGGAAGTCATGCACTGGAGCTTAGGATTCCAGAGTCTCACGAAGCACCCTGAAATGACATGATGAACGCTTCTACACATGATGCTTAGAAATGTGGTTGCACCGTACCCACACTTTGGTAATACTTTTAGAGACAAAGAACGGAGGATGAGGAAAGCTACATGACCTCCCCAGTGCTGCAGGTCTGGGGTGTGAGCAATTCCCAAGTATAGACTCTTAGACTGACAACACGCCAGCTGCCCGATGCACAAGGGCACTGTGGAGAGTACCTGGGCAACTGAGGCCAGATGGTAGGTGACATGATCCTCAGAGTCACAGGAGCCACTTGGGTGACATTTAGGTGAGTGGAAAAGTCCGTTAGCCCATTTCAAAACCACTGAAACCGCAGCGGTACTAGTGGGAATGAGAATTAGAGCAACAAAAAGAGGCTCTGGTAGGTATGGCGAGTCCCACGCAAGCAGACGCCATAGTGAGTGAGAACTGAGGCAGAGACGTCTAACGGTACAGTGTGATGTGAATTTCCTCATAAAAGCATCACAGCCACTCTCTGTTTATTATTAGTCCCTACTTATTGTATAACATTGTCCACCAAACATTAGGCACTTTGGTCAAAAGGGTAAGGGGAGCGTGATAAACCAGCCTTTCTCAGTGCTACCCTCATCCTAGCGTAGATCCACGTACACTGCTGGACAACTTGAAGATCAGATGAATTAGCAGCAACCTTGAAGTATGGCCTCATTCTTATTTCACAGCCTCTCAGTTTCTTATCATGGCTGAGTATGCTTGACTCTGGATAGAGGATGGAAGAGTGGAGAATTGTGATCTTCAAAGGAGAATGCTTCCATGATGAAGACTCACCCGATGGATGTAGGAGGAGAAGGCAAAGCAGAAGCTTCCGCCAATGAGGGCCGTGATGTTGTTGAGCAGGTGAGAAGACAGTCAGACACCACTGGAAAAAGTGTCGGAGACAGCTATCTCTTAGTAAGTGGGGAAAGGGAAGAAATTGTGCTCTCAGGTTTCCTTGGAGGCTATGGGTTTCTAGGGAATGATGAGAAGGGTTCAGAATTGAAACACAAAAGGAAGATAAGTCTATAGATAGAGAACAAAACCATGAATAATAAAAATGACTATGGAATTTGGGTGACCCTACAGGCTTGCGTTTTGTAACCTGACCATACAGATGGCAGGGGATAAATAACGTCAGGTCCCCTCACTTCTTGTACAAACAATACAGGGAGCAAAGTAGATTTTTTTTTCCCTTGGATCATGCATATCACACTTTAACTCACATGCCACAGCACATGTGTAGAGATCAGAAGAGGTTCTGTCCTGCCACATGGGAAGCAGGGATTGGACTTGGGTCATCGGGCTTGGTGGCAAGGACCTTTATCCAATGAGCCAGACTACAACACACCTGAACATGGCGAACAATGAGGGCTGATGAGAAGCCAAGGACAATGGCACAGGGTTTTGATCCTACTTCATGTGCTGGCTTTGTGGGAGCCTAGCCAGTTTGGATGTTCA
>NC_022028.1:36366588-36376217 GCF_000317375.1 Microtus ochrogaster | reverse complement strand
CTTCAGCCCTAAGTTTATTTCCTCCTGTCTACTCTTTTAGAGCATCATTTCTTCCAGCTTTCAGATGTGTCATTAAGTTGTTAATATTAGTTCACTACAATTTTTTATATAAGCACTTAGTATTGTGAACTTGCATCTTAATACTGCCTTCATTCTGTTATTTTCACTTTTATTCAACTATAAAATGTTTTAATTTCAAAAAAAAATTAAAAAAAAAACAGGACCCACAGATTGTTCTAATAGCCATACTACTAAGCTTGTAACTCTTGCCTTCTAACAATGGGGACTTGTTAAATCCCTTCTGGACTTTTAACTCTCTCTTTTTCTGTAACGCTTCTAAACTCTCTCTTACAACATAATGACTTTTGTGTTTACTTCCAAGGTTAGAGCACAAAAAAGAATGAGGACTGAGCCGCCATCACTCTTCATTCGTCCCTGTTTCCAGGAAATAAACCACGGTTGCGCTGCATGTTTAATTGAATTTCTATGTAATTTAAATTTTTAGAAATTTAATTACTCCTTGAGAAAGAAATTACCAGAAAGAAAAGCAGATAAACAGTAGAACACGGAAAGCAGAGAAAGGGAAATAACAATACTCTAATTACCAACAATACTGAGAAGCATTGGAAACACACATGGGTACTGAGACAGAGAGATGGAGAGGGAGGGGAGAGAAGCAGTTTTAACTTACTACTTCCTGTCACCTTTTGATCACATTTTCAGCAAGTATTCTTATATCAAACAACATCAAGGGAAAATACTTGTAAGAAAAGTCCTTTAAATGTAAGGTAGCATATGCTTCCTCTGTATTGAAGATGCTGCCGAGAGTGCATAATCGCGGCACCGGAAATCTTCCAAAGATGAGGACAGAGATGTCTTCCTAACAGAAGAAAGAAATGTAAAAGCCAGATTGCCCGAAGAAGCCGAGAGTGAATGGCAAACTACAGCAGTGACATCTCTCACTTTCTGTACGGGGAGAAAATGTAATGAATTAGTAATCCGTGGTTAGGTGAAGCAGAGGGAGTCGCGCAACCACAATCAGCCAAGAAGTGGCTCCAGATGATAAACCAGCCTTGGCGAAGCAGCCCCACTGCTGCGCCTCGCTTGCTTTGCTTCTGCTGTGACTGAAGATTGAGAGTCTGATGAACAGCGACACCAGGACCCATCTTCAGACAGACCCAGGCCGGCGTGTCTTCGTCAGTAGCTGCAGCCGTACTGCAGGAGTGGTGCCCGGCAGAGACTATCTGTCTGAATATCATCAAAATGGCGTCTACAGGTAGACAGGAAGTCTGTCAGCCTCTGGGCAGCCTCGCTCTGGGCTTTGCAAATATCTGGCTCCAGCCTTTGAAATATGCTGAGTTTAAGAACGGGGCCAGCACTCTGAGTCTCTACAGAGGATCCTAGAAACTTGAGTGACTGTACTTAGTAGCTCCTTGAGGAACCAGGCTAGGTTTACAAATCCCTGTCCTTTATTTCTGATATATGCAGGTCCATTAAACGTTATCTACTGGAGCCTGTGTGTGTTGTTCATGCTGGAGAACTGTTTCCAGCCCCCACATAAGGTGACTCACTACTGCCTATAAGCTCCAGGGAGATGTGACTCCTTGGCCTCCTCACCGCCTGTACTCACCTGCTCAGCTCAAAGCCCCACACAGAAACACATGGGACACCTAATTTTAAAAGGTAAAATAATCCCTCAAAAAGTAATCTATTGACTAATCTCGAGCACATCATTTGTTTAAAGACATTATGTGCTGTTAATTTCTGATGAGCATTGTAATAATTCAACAGCAGTAAGTTAATGTTAGTAAATCTATTAGGATGTTGCCAGATAAAAGCACTCTATTCATGCTTGATAATAAAAATCATTTTTCAAAAACTCCATTAGAATTAACTGAATATTTCAGTAGAGCTAGTAAAAGGCTTATGAACTTTTCTAACACACACACACAGTACCTGAGGTGGAGATGTGTACCCATTACTCAGTTCTAATCAGCATGCATTGTAAACGTGTATTGAAATTTCATACTGTATCTCATAAAGTAAGTAGACAATCAATTAAAAATAAAATATGATTAGGGTACAATAACTCATATTTGCAGTGTAGCATTTGAGAACTTGTGAAAGAGATAGTCCTCTGTTTAGCCCTGGCTGTACCGAGACTCACTCTGTATTCCAGGCTGACCACAAATTCACAGAGATAAAATGCCTCTGCCTCCCAAATGCTCTTGAAAGCCTGCATAACCTTTGCAATGAGATATTTCACAAGTTCTAGGTCATCCTGAGCTACAGAGTAAGATTCATCTAAAAAAAAGTTTAGATGATTAGATAATTAGATGGATGGATAGATAGATGATTGATAGATAGATAGATAGATAGATAGATAGATAGATAGATAGATAGATAGATAGATAGATAGAAAACTTTTGTGTGTATTAACTACTGTGACAAATGCTTATATATTGTATTTAACAACATGTAAGAAAAGGATTTTGCTGCAGAGCTGCCATCAAAAAACCTCTCAGTTTGTTCTTATGCAGTTCTACAGAGAGACTGTGTCAGCAATCTTACAAGCAGCACTAACCTTTACATTTAAGGTCATAATTCTTCAACCTTACATTTCTCATTTACTTATCAGAGGTAAAAACAGGATTGAGAAACCCTTACTCTTAGACATCTATTAGAAAAAACATTCATGATAAAGCATATCATAAAACTACCTGACCCTAGACATCCTCAAATTCTGTCTCACTCACACAAGCAATTCTGAAAACACAAACCCATTTTCTGCCTCTACCTAATGTTCCTTTGCCAGAGCTACTAAACAGCAGGAGCCAGCAGCAGTCCCCAAATATACAGACCTGGCAAGCGCAAAAGCAGAGAAATTGATGCACTCAATTAAAATGCTTTCAAAAATGGAAACTGGAAAAGTACTCTAGCGGTGTTATTCCACCTTCCACCTTTGCCGTGCCAGTGTAGGGTTTACATGTCTGATAAGGAGGATTTGTATGATCAACCCACTACACAACACAACCCTGTGGACAGCAAAGTTGACTGCATAATCGTACATATTTACATAATCAGATATTAAAATACAGAACAAAATAATAACAATCCTAAGGCTCAAACCTATTCACAAAATCTTGTTACCCCTCTGCAACCGTTAAACTCCAGACATGGATTATACTTATAAAACAGATGTTTCTTGTTATAATGGGGAAACTTTTCAAAATTCATGTTTCTTTGTTTGTTCGCCTTCAGATGCATATCCAAGAGGAAGCGCTGCACTTACAAATGTGCAGGAATCCATGGATATTTGAGTTTATGAAACCTAGAGTAGCAGCAAAACATGTGCAGTTCCTAAGAAGTCTTAGAGTTAATGAGGATTCAGGATCATGCCACGTAAACAAGCCAGCAGTGGAGGACCAGAGAACATCACCAGTGCATATTGGATATAAATTTCTCTGAGACTCAGCAGGAACCACCCCCCCTATAAGCCATTCTCTCCAACTCACAGTAGCTTGTCGCAAACTAAATGACTCATATGCTTTTATCCTCAATAATGAATTAAAATTTTGCTGATTAAAATATATCTAACTTTAAAACTGTGTATACAATATCCCTAATCCTTTTTTATATATGGGTTTTGGTTTGTTTTTTTTTTTTTTTTTTTTTTTTTTTTTTGGTTTTTCGAGACAGGGTTTCTCTGTGGTTTTGGAGCCTGTCCTGGAACTAGCTCTTGTAGACCAGGCTGGTCTCGAACTCACAGAGATCCGCCTGCTTCTGCCTCCCGAGTGCTGGGATTAAAGGCATGCGCCACCACCACCCAGCTTATATTTGGGTTTTTTAAAGAGGGAATAGTTGTAAATGCCTTATAGTGATGTAAATGTGACACACGTTTACTAAGTGCTATTTTGTATGACACCTTCCTTCTCTCCTGACTTCTAATAAATATCCCTTCAGATGGCAGCTGCAGCTTACCAGATGTTTTGTGCCTCAGTAAGAACCCAAACTGGATAATTCGAGAGGGTGAAACACTGAAGATGATATTTCCTTGTGTCATTTCCTAAGGTATCCATGTGTAGGAATTAGGAGGAGTAGACAGGCTATTTTCATTTCATTTTTCCTTGGGGGCCAAGATATGCACTAATCTAAGGATAGCCTGGTCTACTTAAATAGCAAACCTATTCCATATAAACAGGAAATAGCACAAATGGACTTTTAGGTACAGTAAAAGAGATAGAATATAAGGGATATATAATTACAGTATGTTTTACATTTTAGATTATGATTTTGTATTTCAGATTCAGTTGAAAATTGGGATAAATGTTAACAGACAACATTAGATCAATATTTTATAGGAGTACTGAGAGAAGGGGATAATGTGGTTTTTATTTTTTTTAAAGAGGAAATAATTCCTCTAAAACATGAACAGCATTATGATACAGAACATCAGAGGTCAGAGAAGGTGAATGCTCAAATTTTTCCCCAGTGGAAAGCTTCATTTGTTCCAAGGGGAATCTGAGAGGACTGTTAACCTTCCCCAATAAATATTATGGGACTTCTTGGTCCACGTTGGAGACTTAAGACAACATATTTAGAAACTGCTTCAACTTGTTGGACAATACTTTAGAGGCTCAAAGTCAAACTGTTAGAAAAACAAGAGGCATGGGCTGCTGTTTGTGCTCACTGTGAAGCCCGCCCACAGCTAGCCTCTCACGTGCTCACCGTGAAACCCACCCACAGATGGCCGATCACATAGCACCTGCTGATTCTAATTGGCCTTTAAAAAAAATGACCAGAATTTTTTTAAAAAACTGGTTAGCTTATCATTTCTCTGTAATGTGGTTTGACCATAGAATATCAATTATATCAAAAGTTCTTTTCCAAGTTACTAATAGCACATTAAAATTTAAAGTCACCTGGAAATTTACAAATTGACAATATTTAATTTTTTGTTTGGTGTATCAGAGAGGGCTGCGTTAACATTACAGCTCTAACAGAAACATTCCTTTTGTGTTATTAATTATATCAGTTCAAAATTATCTGTATGTACCACAAATTTGCATCTGCAATGATTAAAATGTAAAATTATTTTTTTAAAAAAAAAAAGAAGACAACAAGGGCTGGGGAGATAGAGAAGTTGGCAATGTGCTTGCCAAGCAAAAGCGAGGATTGGTTTTGATCCCAGGACTTGTGCTATAAATGGGGGAGAGGGAGTGTTCTAAATGGCTAGATACAAAGTACAAAAAGCAAATATTTACTTCTAAAACTTTCTTAGTTTCTAGACATGGTCTACTCTATAGCCCATTCTAGCCTCAAGTTTATTGTGTAGCCCAGACTAGCCTCAAGTGCATCATGTAGCCAAGGCTGGGCTTGGCCTTAGAATTCTCCTCCTCTTGTGTGCTGAAATAATAGGCTGCAGCAATAGACTGAGGTTTAGTTTTAAAGTTTGATGGGACTTAATAATAAGAATAGGTTAGTAGAATAGTATCACGAAACCTTCATGGAAGTACAAATACTGCACAAAGTAAAGGAAGGTTGGACCCTATCTGGTCCCATGCCTGTGCCTGGGCCCTTCCAAAGGTCTTGGTGAGCAGTGTGCACTACCGGTGCCTTCTAGTCCCGAGAAGAGCTGCAGTTATATTTCTTGGTAGAGCCTATTTAATGTCTGCAATGTATGGGGGCAAGGGACATAAAGATAATGAGCAACGCAGAAATAATTAGAATGATCTTCGTGAAGGAAGATTCTAAAGCAATAAAAAAAAATTAGAAGTGTCCATGCATGTTCTGAAGAAGCTTATGTAGTATGACATCAGTGAGGGGCTGCTCCCTCGGCATCTTAAAGACAGTACCAGAGCTGGAAAAGAGAACGCCATGCTCTTTGGTTTATAGTCAGCTCATCATTTAGCCATAGCTCATTCAACTCCCTGTAGCACTGTCCATAGAAAAATCCCGAGGTTGAAGAGCACACCCGTCGGGAATGCCACGCTAGGCTTAATCAATGCTTACAAAAGCACTCTAAGATCTCTACCAAGCAAGGGCTATATGGTAGCAAAATACCCATTAGGATCCTGTCTCTCCCGACCCAAAGCTAACTTGCTCTGGCCTCTCAGCATTGCTGGCAGCAAAACCAGCCTGATGTCATTCTCCTCGGCCCAATTGGCAGCCCAGCTGTGCTATTATCCCCAGGAAGAGAGGGCATGTACGGCAATACTCTCATGTGCATTTACAACCGAGTCCCAATTACCCCCTCCTTGGAGCGGAGCTCAGTCTCTTAGAATACAGAAACTGGAAGGACACGCTGGTTGGAGCAAACCAGTCATGGTAACGGACATTTTTGTCTGATAATGGCTCTAAATTACCGGTATCAACTTGGCATCAGAGACTCAGGGCAGAAGCAGCTATTTTCTATGTGAAATCCACCAAAAATATGGATGCAGCTGCTTCGGTCCCCATTTCTCTCTCTATTTTTATAGGATATATAAGGTCATGACTGGAAGTGTAGATAAAAATTCCATAAAACAAATTAACTAGAAAGCATTCCTTACACACTAAAATGCATCTAATCTTTTTCCTATAGTTTTTAAAGACATGTACAACCTGGGTGCAGGCCAACTGGCAATCTAGAGAAGAACTGCGTAGTTGTCTCTTTGGGGTACAAAATATGCACCAAAATATGCACAGCAGGCTGCTAATTCAGTGCGTTACTAATGGAGATACCTTGATACAATTTTCCCTAGGCTTATTCTATCAAAAGAAAAAAACTATTTTTCTTTCCAGATTAAAACCAGCAAAAAATAAAAGTTCAAATATGTATATGTACCTACATACAGAATGAGAAGAAAGTTGCTACGCAGCAGAAAAAGAAACTATGTTCACAGTCCTTTCGCTCTGAGGGTGGGTTACCTACTTCCTAGATAAAAGAACCTGGTCAAGGTTAGGCAAAAATTGAACTGTATCTCAACTGGCCCAGTGTTCCCTCTCCTGATAAACCATCCTTTTTAATAGTTTCTTGGGCTCACGTTCAAGGGAATAAAATGTTATAAGTATCATCCCACTTTACATGAAAAGTGCGAGTGTACCCTGCTTCCTGTGAGCAGTGCTGGAATTGCTGGGCTAAACAGTGTTTACAGGTTGCTTTGTCAGACATCATATACCCTTTAACAATGAAAAGCCTGCATTTTAAGAAAAGTCTTATATAAATCATCTACCATGAGGCTTGCTGTACCACTGGTAAATAATCTAACATTCTGGTGATTATGTGAGATAGATGAAAGAGGAGAAAGATTTGGCAAGGAAATACGCTTTTTGACTTCCGCCTCTCTATCTATTTAGCGCAAATAAACTATGACGTTGCTTCTCAATTATGCTCAAACCAGAGACGAATCTTTCTTTTATTTGGGTAAAGCATAACAAGTCCAAATTGCTGGGTTCATGACTTTTTATTTTGATTCCCACTTAATTATAAGAAAAAGACTCTCATTTTCTTATACTAAATTAGAACATGGCCGTGTGCCTTTGTCTCTCATTGCCTGGGACCTTCAGTTCCTGTGGTAATGAAGTTATTTTTCTTTAAGGATTTTTAAGAACTACAGTCCTGAAAGTAAATTCCAGGGTCTAAGGAAGCCTTCCCACATCCCCCTCTGCAAACATGCTAAGATCTTCGCCATCTGTTGCTACCTCTAGACTCTCGCGATAGCAGCTCCTCGATAGCCATAGCTCCTCCGGCTAGTCGCTTCTGCCTTCTCAGGTACTAGCCATTCTTCTCAGAGATGGCCTTGAAAATCAATCAAATAGGCGTGACCATGTTTGGAAAAAGTCTCGAGATTACTGTAATAACGATATTTGGGAAAGTAATGCCTGTCTCTTGGTAATTCTTTTTCAATTTGAAACTTGGATACTTTATAGACACATTCAACCCTTTCGTCCATTGAAACATCCGTTCGTAATTTTCTGCTGTGGCAGAGAAAACTGTAGCCCACGGCAACAAACAACAAGTGTGCAAAAAAAAAATGTTCAACTGTCTTGAGGAAAAAAATATAACATGGAAAATTACAACAACATAGCTAATATAATTTTAAACTGAAGAAGTTTATGCGCCCATATCGATGTCTGAATGTAAGGGTCTTTTTGTTGTTATTGTTGTCGTTGTTTGATTTGTTTTCTTTTTAAGTTTTTCTCTGAGTCTATTAATGAAAAGATCCATGTGACTATCTCAGGGGATGTAGAAAACTGGGACAAAATCCAATACACCTTCTTAACAAAAACATGGAAAGGTAGGGATGGCAAGCACATATTTCAACAGAAGAGAGACTATATGACCTATAGCCAACACACACTAATGGAGAGGGAAACCATTAATGTTCTGATCCACTAAAACTAGACACAAACAAGTGTTGATTCTGTTCCCAATTAATACAGTGTGAGAAGCCTTCACCACAGCAACGAGACAAGGAAGGAAATATCACGGACAAAGATGTGGAAACAAGCAGTCTATGGACCCCTAATTCCAGACGTTATGATTCTATATGCATAAGAGACCATAAAGGCTCGTCATAAAACTCTGAGAATCGTGATAAGCACTTTCAACAAAGTTTTAGAAAGCAAAATTAACACAAATTTCAGTAGCCTTGCCATATTCCAGTGATATATGGAAAAGACCAGGGAAACAACCACACTCATATTAGCCACATTAAAAGAAACAAGCTAACTAAGGAAGCAGACCTCTACCATGGAAACTCTAAAACTAAAGAAAGAAATTAGGAAAATATAGAAGATAGAAACACCTTCCAGTCTCAAGGAAGGAAAATAGCCAGCCATCCAGCCATCCTATCAAAAGCAATCTACAGTCAGTGCAAGCAATCCTAATCAAAACTCTGGGCCAATGCTCATGAAAATAGAAAAAGATAATCTTAAAATTTATATGGAAGCACAAAAGACCATACATGGCTGAAACAATCCTGAACAAAAAGAACAATGCTGGAGATCTATAATTATAATTATATTACAGAGCCACAATAATAACATGACAAGAGTTTCAACATCCGCAACCACCAGGAAAATGCAGGCTAAAACTACGTTAAGACTCCAGTTCATACCAGTCCTTAATTGTCAGTTACAAGGGGAAATATCACCACATATGAAAAAGCCAGATATTCAGTAAATAAATATTTCTAATATCCATTTGCAGTTCTTGGTCACTACTGTAATAAGCATTTATTCTGCCTTGAAATTTAACAATGTCACCTGAGGAAAGATTTTCTTGGGAAAAATGCCCTTCTTGTCCTGGAATATTATACTTGTGAGGTGTCCCCAAATGTGCAGCTTTGGCTATGGAATCCAATCACCTATAAACCTATGTATAAAGTGCACCCCACAGCGCACACTACCCAGGTAATCCTCTGGAAGCTGCACAGAAATGCTAAAACAACTCAAAAGCGATATGTAGAGTTTACAACAGAAGTTTGCTTGCGTAGGTCAGGTATTTGGGGGGAACGTTAGTATAAGCTCAGGTAAGTAGGCCATTTCACCAAGTTTATAGCTGATATCCAAAATTGTATGAAAGAAGTATGTGCTACAATTTATACGTAATATATCTACCTCTTATGGCATTTAAAACTTTCTCC
>NC_022028.1:36348084-36366053 GCF_000317375.1 Microtus ochrogaster | reverse complement strand
GAGACCAGCCTGGTCTACAGAGCTAGTTCCAGGACAGGCTCCAAAGCCACAGAGAAACCCTGTCCCGAAAAAAACAAAAAAAAATTAATTAATTAATTAAAAAAACTTTCTCCTTGATAAATGAAAAATAATCACAACTTGTGAACATTTGGATTGCAATTTGAAGCACCTTGATTAATCTTTGCATGAATAAAGCGCTGAGTGGCACCACAGTGGGTGCCTTGAGATGCAGCAGGGGACTCTGTACAAGGCCCTCTGTGCCTGGGTTTCCTCATCAAAAAGACTGGGACGGATCTACCACCTACACGATAGGACGGTGGAGGACTAAAGAAGGTACAAAGGTCTCCAAGCAGGAACAGGCACTAACTACTCTGTCAGTGTTTGTCAACCGAGCGAAATAAACAGTGTGCTAAGTACGAGATGTACCCTTTGCCTCCCAGGTCAGAACACAGTAGCAGCTCTCCAAGTGGCCTGCTGGATGAAACCACGGGAGGTTAATGGTCTTAATAAATTGAGATAAATGAGAAAAGCAAGCTCTTTTTGTTTTCACTGTGTCCTAGCCTTCAGCAAATGGGGACTTTCAAATCCAGGAGTACATTGCCCTCTGTTTGTAATTTTCTTTCTCTGCCCTCCCCCCCCCACTCTCTTTACTCACTCCCTCCCCCCTCTCCACTCCTCTCCTTTTCTCTTCTCTCTCTCTTTTCTCTCCTCCACTTCTTCCTCTTTCCCATTCTTTCTCTTTCCTTTTCCCCCTTCTCTCTTTCTCCTCTTCCTCGTCCTTGTACGGACCAAACTTTCAAGTTTTGTCCACCACTGAATATAGACACACCAAAATGCGGTGACATTTCCAACTCTTCCTTGTAGTTTATTGATTTGAGGGCCTTGTGGACTGTGTTTTTTGTGGTGGTTGTGTTTCTCTCTAGCCTGGTAGTTTGTCAGTTAGGTAACCACCAAAAGCATGTGAAGAATTACCTACCGTTTCTTCATTAACCTCAGAGTTAGGACAAGGAGGAGTGAGATGAGTGGACCAGGAAATGACCAGGACCTGAAAGTCTCACTGCTCCTGATGATGGGCAAAAAGCACTGGGAAAATCCTTTAAAACTCCTCAAGTATGTGTTTCATCAATAGTAGCCCTCCCAAAATTCCACCGCTAGAGATTCACTTATTTAGATAATTAAGGATTCTTTAAATAAAATTTGTCCCTCATTTCTCCCTCAGGTGACACACAGACATGAATGTTTTATTATATGTTACCCACTCTGAAGGCTTCCTGAATCCCCTGAAAGGATTTTGCCTTCCATGTTTGTACATCTTCAGAGCACTCCAACAAGAGAAAGATGCACCACATGAGTTAGTTGATCATCTGTTTGTCCTTTGATGAATTCTTAGGGGGGGGTCTTGTTTAAATATTTAAACATCTACTGAGAATAGTAACTCTCTCACACACGCCATTCAACAATCCTACCACTTGGCAAACCAAGGCAGGAGAAACAAGTTTGAAGCCAGCCTGCGGTACACAGGGAGACCCAGTTCCAAATAAATTCTAACAACAAGCCCACTCAGAAGTGGTGCCTGATTGAAAGCGGATTCTGGTCCCTTCCTTTCAGAGTTCTAAGAACAGAACTCAAAACTCAGCACACAAGTTATTAAAAGACAAATCTGCAGACCAGTATTTAATGGAATATTTGAAACTGTCTCGACTCCCTACAATATTAGAGAAGTCTACTTTTGTTGTTTCTATGGACTTAATTCATTTCCGTTTCACTCAGAAGACCTTAAAAGTTTTATCATTGAATTTATTTTTCTATTAGTATGTGGAAAATCTAATCTGAGAAAATGAATCTTCAGAAAAAATATGAACTTTTTCAAACTGAAAGTAATAGACAAGAAAAGATCATTTCTGCGGCATGAAGATAAAAGCACAACAACCAACTCAGGGTTTAGTTCCCAGGATTTCCTGCCTTCAAGATCTCACAGTAATATTTGACCCTTTGGGTATTTTTTTACTTAAGGATCTCAGGAAGATAAATTATTTAATAATTGAGATGGCTTGTTAAACTGAGAGGTTTATTGAGGGGCTAACAAGATGGCTCAGTGGATAGCACATGAGGCGCTTCCAGCAGTCACAAGTTCTATTCCTGAAACCGACAAGGCAGCTCACATCCACCCAAAAGTTCCAGTTCCAGGGTATCCATGCCTTCTCCTTTGGGCCTCTATAGGCACTGGGTGCACATGGTGAGCATGCACACATGCAGATACTCACACATGAAATAAAAATGAGTATTTCCTGGGTATTTCCTCCATGGGCTGTGAATATAGCAGTGAGGGAGACACACCTGTCTGCCCCCACTCTTTGGGAGATCACATCCTAGCAAAGACAGTAGTGCGTGGATAGACAGATGAAATTAAACTAGAAGGGATTTGGAAATGTATAATTTCCATGCAGAATATTAAGTGTAGGGTATAAACAGTAATTGGATGACTGATTCAGATGTGCAACGACTCCCTCTCTGGATGTGATGTCTGAAGACTGCTAATAGCTTAGGCTGAACTTAAGGTTACTTTCATTTCCTTTCTCTACACAAGGAGAACACAAGGGGCGGAATAGATGACGCGTGTGCCTGTGTAAAGTAAAAGTGCACGCAGTGTTGTTTCCACTGAGGAGCTGCCCATGCCTGATGTGTCGAGTCAGCACAGAGCGAGGATAAGAACATTTTGTCTTTTATACTTTGGAGAGGACTGGGAAGGCCCCTGTGCATTGCCGCTGAGCATCGGAGGCTGATGGTAAGTGTCTGTTTCCATTGTTCTCCACCTTACATTTTGAGGTAGGGTTGCCTCCCAAACCAGGATCACACTGATTTACTAGGCCTCCACACCCAACCCAGCACTTACAGAGATTCTAGGGGCCCTAATTCTGCTCTTTATTCTCACATTTGCCCATTGCACTATATCCTTGGACCCAGGGTTTTGGTTTTGGCTTTTGTTTTGTTTTATTTCTTAATAAAGTTGTGGTTGTTCGGGAGAGTGCGAGAACTGTCTCTAGGGTTGAAAAGAAGTGCATTAGAAATAGAAATGGCACTGTATCAGATGTGCTAAATGGGTTTGTGAGGCCATAGTCTGAAATATTGATTTTGTAGATGCACCCTAGGAAAGCACTGAGACTTTTCCATCATGTGGCAACAAGCCAAGGAAATTATAAGGAAATGTCCTACTTGTTCTTTATCCAACCAAACACCACTTCCTACAGGAAGTAGCCCAAAAGGTACTCAAAGGAATGAGATCTGGCAGATAGATGTGTTCCATTTTGTAAAATTTGGAGAACTAAAATATATACACCACACCATTGATACCTATTCAGGTTTTCAATGAGTATTTGCTTTGAGTCAGGAAAGGCTGATTCGGTAATCACACATTTGCTAGAAGTTATGGCCATCATGGGTATACCTGACAAATATAGACAGACAATGCTCCAGCACACGTCTCTAAGAAAATAAAAGGTTTTTGCTTATTTTAATAAAGAACATACTACAGAAATACCATACAATCCTACAGGCCAAGCAGTTATAGAAAGATCTGTAGACGGAGACTGCACTTTCGCTTCCCAGATGCCTGGACCAAATAACCACACAAAACTATATTAATTACACTATTTGGCCAATGGCATAGGTATATTTCCATCTAGCCCTTATATCTTAAATTAACTCTTCTCTATTAATCTGTGAATCACCATGAGGCTGTGGCTTACCAGTAAGGTTCTGGCACCTTTTCCTTCAGCAGTTACAAGGCATCTCCCTGACTCCGCCTTCTTTCCTCCTCTATCTCTGTTTGGATTTCCTGCCTTGCTATATTCTGTCCTGCTATAGGCCACAGAAGCTTCTTTATTAACCAATGATAATAAAACATATTCACAGCATACAGAGAGGCATCCCACATCAAAGATCAAAATCGAACTCTAAAAGATATGTTAAATAAACAGAAATGGATGATAAATACCCCTAGAAATAAATTACATAATGTGTTATTAACTTTGAATTTTCTAAATACTAAAGAGAAAGGAAAAACAGCTGTGAAGAGACATTAGATAGCAGAAAAACTACAGAATTAGATCAGTGGATATACTTAAAAGATGTCCTGACCTCAGAATGGAAACCAGGACATGTGTTACATGTGTTAGGGAAGGGATTTTGCTTTTGTTTCCACTAAAGAAGAAAAGCTATGGATACCATCAAAATTAATAAAGATTTAATTTGAACAAAAGACACCTCTTAATTAGAAGAGATGGTATTTCATCAAACAGCCTGGCCATTTAATTTAAATTTACCTATAAACAAATGCTTTTCATTTGATCAGATATAAGGGAATCTCCCCAAAATTGAGCTTGGGGAAGGGTTTTGTTTCTGTCTTTTCAGGAGAATAAAGACATCCAGCTAAGGAATCTGAAGACCACTGGACAAATGAGACAGTTGAAGATAAAGGAGAAATCACCCAGAAAAAAAAATGTTTCAGGAAAAAGAGTAAATTGGCCTATTGGTATATCACATTTCTAATAGGGCAAAATTTCATAAATCTTCCCAAATGTTTGTTTCTGCTGTTCTCTATAGACTTCTAATGCAAATGGTCTTTTTGTAGTCCCAGCCTAACTAAAAATAAAAGCTGGCTTTGGAGCTGGAGTGTGGTTCGCTCCTCCTCTAAACCCAAAAATGCTTATTAAAGCGAAATAAAAAATGTCATGTCAGAAGGGCCACCTGATATGGGACATAATAAAAACAAATATTTAAGGACTATTCTATTGCTACTAATCTCATAATCCTTTGATTTTATATTGACTCTTTAAAGACTTTTCTTAAGATATAAGATTTATAAGATTAATATATATATTAAACTTTTCTCATGATATTAATGGTCATATAGAATACTAACTAATTCTAGAAAAAAAAGGTTTCATTTACATTCCTATACATGATTTCAGATTTGAGTCTCTGTCAGCTTTCTGCAATGAACCATGAGCACATCTAACAGTGACATCTCAAGTTTCCAAAGGAAGGATAGGACCGGTTCCACAATGACAATTCCTCCAGGACCATGATAACACCACTAGCTGAAGAAAATCATCTAAAGATCAGTTTGGGACTACAAACTACTCAGAACGATTTTGAGGTGGTTAGTTGAGAAGATCCAGCCTAACAGACTGCTCTAGCCAGAACTTGAAACAAGTCCTGTACTTTTCCATTATGCAGAGACTAGACAAAAAAATGATACAGCTACCTCTCCCAGGACCTGGCAATTAATCCAAATTTTTCTTTCAGGCTTCCCCAAAGATACCATTACCCCCAGACAGTAGGAAGTAAATTTAATAATCTAACACTCACATTCACAAGAGGTGGGGTGGATAGTTTTTTGGCAGTTCAAGGGGTTATGGATATTTGTCGTTGTTTAGAGGGGTTGGTTACAAGTTGTTATTGGTAATGGTCAGGAGAAAAAAACTAAACAAAGAAAATTAGATTCAAAGCTCTTATTTTGAAAAGACAAAAAGGGGAATATAGATAAGATAAAAGGGTAGGTTATTGAATCTACTCTGAAAATGAAAAGGGGAGGATATAGATATGATAAAATAAAAAGGTATATAGATTATTGAATCTACTTTTTAAAAGCAACTACTAATTTTAAATATTTTACATTGGACTGGACTTTTGTACATTGTATTCAAATTTCATATATTGATATAAATTTGAGACTAATTTTGTTAGAACATACTGTACATACACTTTTTCACATGTTCAAGGTATTGTACCTCTACAACTCATTTAACAATGTAATGCAAATTTCTAGTCCCAGAAAATTATAATTACCAACTGTTTAAGATAATAAGGATATGCAAGTTAGTAATTAATCACCTATTATAATCAAAATTGTAGTCACTTAATATTTTCAAGATTAAACAAAGATGCATTTCAGACAGGTCACCTTCAAACATTTGAAAGATCTACAGAATATGACATTTTAAATTTTTAATAACTTCAGTCCTTTTTAATGACAATGAGACATGTCTACTCCTGCAGCACCAATCTACTTCAGAGAAGATAGTGGGCATCAAAAAAATTCCACATGGAACTTGCTTTCTTTGTGGCAAAAGTAAGCCACTAGACAAGAAAGTGTTCTTGCCTCAACTGCTGATGGTATGGGGACAAGCAGGACACAAAAGAGAGTGATGGCCAAACCTTGCCCAGATAAGGTAGGAAAGTCCTTCAAAAAACCTGGCTTCATAGAAAAGTCTTCCAGATATTCTAGGCCTGTAGGCCTAAGATGGATACCCCAACATTGTGGGGGAACTTTGGGTGACCATCCAGGTAGCAAGCTGTTTCTGTCATTTCTCATATATTTTGCAAGTTTCTTGCTCACACTTCCTGCTCACTCAGTATTTCCTTCTTGGGTCTTTGAGGGAGTTGAAGACTAAATAGCTACAGTTTTCCTTGTTTACGAGATGCAGAAAGAAAGTTATAATAGAATGTAAATTAGGTACAAGACTTTGAACTCACGAAGATGGGATAGATAATGGAGTATTTTCTCTGAATTTGTCAGGTGCAAATTGACTGCACGTTGTGGATGTATTTATCACCTGTATATATTATGTGTGGTTATTATACTTATTGTATATAGTTTTCTTGTACTGATTATGGCCTTCCTTTTTTATTTTGAACAAAAAGGGGAAATACAGTGGGATATTATCTGTTTTAATAAAGCTTACCTAAAGGTCAGTGAAAAGCAGCCACACTGGTCAGTCATACAGGCTAGATAGTGGTTGTACACACCTTTAATCCCAGCAGCCACACTAGTTAGCCATAAAACCAAGCAGTGGTTGTACATACCTTTAATCCCAGCAGCCACACTAGTTAGCCATAGGACCAAGCAGTGGTGATGCACACCTTTAATCCCAGGACTAGAGCGGAATATAAGGCAGGATGAGACAGGAATTTGTCCTCTCAGTCTGAAGATTTCAAAGAGGTAAGAGCTCCAAAGAGGTAAGAGCTCGCTAATGGCTGGCTGCTTTTGCTTTTCTGATCTTCAGGTTGAAGCCTAATATCTGTCTCTAGGTTTTTATTATTCGTGCTACAGTCCCAAGTTACTGGTAGGCAATCATGGTGCTTAATCATCACTCACATAAATGTTTTTGATAAGCCATCAATGATACTATAAAGTAACACCCCTGCCTTTCTCAACCATAATGAAGAAACCTTTGAATAAAGAGAACGTGAAGCTTCTAAACTAGGGACCTTTATTCACACACTTAGCTGCTCTGCACAAGGAAGCAGCTTGCCCAGCATCACTGAGTAAATGTTGGAGTGCGACCTTTGTATACATATCAAAGGAAATACATATATAAAATGCATAGCACTGCATGTTGTCTTTTATTAACACTCAAATATATCCTGCCCATGTCAAACTCCTTTTTTCATAATATACTACTATCATTATACTCAGACATTTTGACAATTTTGTTCTGAGTATGGGTACTAGTAAACAACAAATAAGACACTTTTACTTGGAATTTTACTCAGTAACTGACATCCAAAATTTTACACATCAGAGGAGTTCAATGCATATTTGTACAAAATGTCTTCTTGAAGCCAAACTGTCCAAAATATCCTATCAAAAACTGTTGAATATAGAAAAGTTAAAAAAAGATCAATTTATTTAAGGTCAATAGTGCATATGGATAAGATATTTTCAGTGTTTAATGTTACATAATCTTAAGACAGAACTTATTTTAATAACTGAACTGAAGAACAAACCATCTTTCTTTTCTACAAGCTAATCTTATATTTAAATGCATACTTGGAAATTCTATGGAGTTTTGACTTGTAAAGTTTAAATGTTTCTTCACTATATTTAACCTGTCTGAAATACACTCATTTGAATGTATTGAAGACATTGACTGCATATTTTAAAAAATGAGCAAACATCGAGGCTGAAGAGATGGCTCAGCCTGTGTCTTGCAGCTCACAACCACCTGTAGCTCTAACTCCTGTGGCTCTGACGCCTTCATCTGGCCCCTCTGACACCTGCACACAGGTGGCATGAACACAGATAAGCAAACATACACAAATAAAAACAAATCTTTTAAATGAACAAAAATAAATGGTTTGGCAAGTACAGAAATGCTGGTTTTAATCAGAATACAACTTTATGCTGGTTCATTGACTAAAGGGTAAGCAGATAATTATTTGAGGACCAAAATATTCACCTCCCCCTTAGTAAGACTGAATTCCATAAAGATCATGTTAGCAACCATCCAAAGGAGAATGAATCTGACTATTCCACCAATATATGATCCTGAGCTAGAAAAAAATGAACTTAGAGACATTCACAGTGGTATCTGGAATGAGGTCATTATACAGTGTCAGTAACCTTGTTAGCATCTCTTCCAAACAATGCTACGTGATGTCACACTTGAGTTTCACGAGTATCAAGCCCAAAGGCAGACAGTACAGTGAGACTCCTGGCAGATTCCATGAGGCCACCACATGTCAGAATTAGCATATTTGTTGTGTTTAGTTTGAAATTTTGTCAGAAGAGAATAAAGAAATATTTACATGGGGCCCTGTGCTTTCACTCCACATGACTGGCGTTTAAAATACATATACACAAATGTCTAGCAACAGGCCCTCCCCGCTCCGCTGCATTTCTTTAAAAAAATTTTCTTCAATAGCTGAAAGAATATTTTTCTAATATATACACATATATATGTGTATATATTAGGAATATATATGTATATATTCAAATGGCTAGCTTGTTTTCAAAACACAAATATTGTTCCTCTAGAGCTTCCTAAGATTCAAAATGACATTTTTTTAACCTTTTCAAGATCTGATTTCAAAGAAGGATTGCTTTCCTAATACTTCTACTGTTTACACAAGGCAATAAGACAAGACGATCTGTCTTTGAATATTTATCCCCAGAAACCACTGTACTGCCAGGAATACAGAAAAGTTTGGGGTTTTTTTTTATTTGTTTTTTAAAAATCTTCAGAAATCATTTTGCTTTCTTCTTTAACTTTTTTCTCTGAGAATGTAAAACTCTAGCAGAATTGTGACATTAAATTCTCCATTGTAGCCTAAAGGCAAGCCCACACATCAACATCTAAGGATTTGCTATTGTTGTTGTTGCTGTTGTCAAAGGTGCTAAAAAGATACAGTGGAGAATTGCTGTTTTCAGTAAATGAATACCCTGACCATTACCAGTTACAAAAGTGAACTCAAAATAGACTGGAGTTAATATCTGAAACTCTGAGACTATGAGAAGAAAATAACAAAGGACATCACAACATTGGAATCAGTAGCATTGTTTTGGGTGAGACTCCCAAAAGCACAAGAAACAAAGCAAAGGTATATATGGTTTTCTACAAAGAAAACACACAACCTATACACCTTCACTGGAGAAAATACTTCCAAGCTACACACTGACAGGAAGTTAATTCCGGAATGTATAAGAACTTGAAAAACTCAGTAGTAAAAAGTCAAAGCCCCTGTAATCTAATAGAAAATAATCAATGTACCAAAAGAGACATTTCTCAAAGGGATACAAAAATTTGCTCAGCATGGTAGCATATACCTGGAATTCCAAAACTCTCCAGGCTACAAAATGATGACTAGGATTTCTAGGCTAATCTGGAGTACATAGTGAGCTTGAGTACACTCTGTGCTAGATAGATGATAGATAGATAGAGATAGATAGATGATAGATAGATAGATAGATAGATAGATAGATAGATAGATAGATAGATAGATAGATAGATAGATGATATCAAGATATATTAAATATTCAATATCACGCATCAGAGAAATGCAAATCAAAACCCCAGTGACAGGTCACCTTATTACAGTAAGAGCATTTACTAAAGACTAAAGACAACAAGTATTGGTGAATACATGAAGTATATAAATCAGTACAGCCATTATGAGAATCATTGTTGAAACTCATATAAACATTTTTAAAAGAACCGCCATGAGATAAAGGGTATATATCACTAATAAACGAACAACACCATGGAAGAGCCATCTAACTCCCACGCAGGTAATAGTATTGTTCACAATGCCCGAGGTGTGGAACATATTGAGGAATCCCCCACTGATAAAAAGGATGAAGAAAGTGTGGTACATATACCAAAATAGAGTTTTAGTCATTTAGTGAAAATGAAATGGAATCCTGTCATTTATGAGCACCTGGATAAAACCAAAGGTCATTGTGCTAAGTGAAATAAACCAGATGTTTAAGGACAAATGCTTCAGGATCTCACAGTTCAGTCATATGAGGGCGATCTCAAAGAAGCTGAAAAAATAACTGTGGTGAGCTGATATTGGGGGAGCAAAAGGAGGGGTGAACAAGGAAAGGCTGATCAGCAGAAATTAAGTCAGCTGCAAGAGAAGACGAGTGTGATGTTGCCGAACAGTGGGCTGAAGTAGCTGTGTGTGTCTCCAGAAGGAAGAAGAAAGGCCCTTGCAGGCTCTCACCACCAGAAACGAAGAGTGGGGAGAAACTCTGTCTACTCTGATCTGAGCGGTACACCAACTACGCATGTGCTGAAAGTCTCACCTGGTCAAGTGGTTTACTATTCCTTTATTAAAACTGAGAAACTGTCTATCACAAAGTAAAGGAAAAGAAGGAGAGAGGGAAGAAATGAAAGCAAAAAGAAAATGTTTTCTGAATGTAGAGAAAGTCGCTAATAATCAGAATTTAAATCCACCATCCTCTGACAGCGATGATCTTTCCACCCTCACTTTACCAAGACGAGAATACTAGGATTATGTGAATTAAGAGGACATATATGAATTTTATCTCACTTCTGGTCTTAAACGATAGGCTAAAGTAGCCTTCATCTTCACTTTGGTACCAAGATGCTATTTTTCTTATTGAATTAGTTAATAACTAGGAAAGATAAAATTCCTTTATATTTTATGCCATTAAAGTGTCGTATGCTGTCTCACTTTCAAACACTCCTCCTTAGAAACTGTTTAGAGAATATTTAAATCTTAGATTTCATTTTTGTTCATCAGGGGTAGGAAGGAACACACGATATGAAAATATTGGAGGTCTATGAAAATAGATAATACTTTTCAATGTTCCTTGGAGGAAAGGTAAAATCTGTTACAAATATCGCTTTTGTCAAATAGCAGCTAATACTAAAATTCCTGCTTTAAATAAAACTTGATTTTTTTAAAAAATAATGATTAATATATAAATATGTAAATATATACATACCAGCATTTATCTTAAACCTATAGATTATGTTAACTTATGAATATTTGATAAATTTAAAAGAATAAGATTTATACATGTAATTTCAACTAGCTATCTAAAAATAAATATGTAGATAACCTACAGTCCCTTGCTCTCCATCTTAAAATATATTATTAATGGGATTTTTAAAGAAAACCGTCACAGCTAAGGTGTTATCACTAACTCCTAAAGGACAGTGAATTCTACTGAAGCAGAATTCATATTTCAGAGGAGAGATGGATAACATCTCACAGTTCCACCACAGCGGGAGTCATTAAGCCAGCCACCTGTGTGAGGGCTGTATTTCTCATTGGATTACAAATCCAATAAGAGTTTTCTTTACCTTTGAGTTACTAGCACTACAAATGTTAAATCAAGGCACTGTGGGAAAAGGAAAAGCCTTCAGATGTTTGGAGGCTTCTAGACTAAAACACTCATGATTTTATCTTCACCAAATGGACATCCATAGGAATCGCACCGTTCTGGCCTCTCATTACGGAGCCCAGCGGGCAGGCTGCTGCAGTCTCTCCCTTCATTCTTCGCTCCCTCCAATCCAGTTCCCAGTGTGTTCCTTCATTCTGACAACCCAGGAAGCCAATGTGCTCCTTACACTGCCTGTCAGTTTTGTTTCATAAAACGTATCCCTTCAGACTCTGAAGCCCACTCTGGACTTCTTTTTATAATAAAAGATTACAAATCAAAATAATACAAAGGAGAGAAAACTAAATGAAAGATAGCTAAGTGCCACACATAAGAAAATCCAAAGACTTTGAGTCAGCCCAAAAGGGAAGGGACAAGGAAGTGGAGAAGTCTAGTCTAGGTAACTGATGACAGGAATGAGCCCGTTCCCCAGTTTATGAGATATGAATGAGAAATTATGCTACATAAAAAGCAACAAAACAAATAAAAATGGCCAGGGGATATGTGTTTTAGAATATCACAGAGACCCAGGCTTCTGAAGGCTCTGTCAATACTGTTGCCTCAAATGACAGTTGTATCACACTCCAGCATTCCGGATATTTAAGATCTCTAACAGTGCTTGTACCAGATCCCTTAGCACAGTTTTGGCCAATAACCCTCCTTCCATTTTCAATGACTTCCATTTTAATGACTGAAGAAAGAATCAACAAAGACCCCAGTTTCTTTGGGGATTTCTATCTACCTGTCTTTCCAACTTACCTACAGTTATACAGTCAGAATTGCATTTGGGGAACTCACTAGGCACCCTTAGTAGAGTGGGAACTTGAAGCGTTCCTGGACGAAGGCAAACTATGCAAACTTTTCCTCAACAGAACTATTGTAGAAGAAGGAGAGAAGGAAGGAAAAGAAAGTGATGGTGGAGGAAATTTCCTAGTCAGAAAGAAAATGACAGGACTCTTAGGGACATTCGAAAACCGGTAGAATCAGGAAGGCCTGGACCATTTTTTTTTTTTTTTGCCTTAATAGATACAACAGCTCAATAATGATACTCAGAGTTAGTCCCTGTGTCAAAAATCCACTGAACAGGAAAGAGGTCCTAGCAACCCAATACAGCCAAGGCAGCCACATCCAACTTGCTAGGAATATTCAAAAAATGCTTCTACCACAGTCCTACCCCAGCATCGTGCCATGTGGTGAGGATGGCAGACCCAGTCCTAACTTCTCCCTGAGGAGGGAAAGAAAGAGTAGTCGAACTTTCTCGTGTGTCTTGAATCACGGAGGGAGGCCACCACTCTCTAGTCATGAGGGGCCTTTGAAAGCAGAAACTGCCCTTGAACAAGCAACTTAGCACATACCACCATTCTCCCTCATGCTTAGCTTATGGCAAATGGCAAATAAAAGGGAAAAATTTCTAGGTTTTTCCTAGAGAATTTACAGAAGCAATCCTACAGCTAACATTGTTCCCCCCACCACCAGGGGACTCACCGGCTAAGAGGGCTGACTAAGATCTTGTGAGTTTCAGTTGTTTAGTAACACAAGTTAGTGTGTGCTTTAGTGCACATGCACACACACGCACACACACACACACACACAATGTCTACTAAAAAGTAATGAAAAACAAAAAGGCAACAAACAACTACAAAACAACTGTCTCGGCTTCTCCTTCCAATGATGGAAGTACATACAGACAGAAATTCCAATCAAAACAGTATACTTAGAGCAAATGAAACCAAAGGAAACATGGCCACCAAGCAACAAAAGAATGCATGCTTTTTCAAAGTATATCCGGAATATTCCCCCATAATAAACACCAGCAAAGTCATAAGATAACTGACAAATGAGGATTAATAAACTCATAACCAGTATCTTTAAAACCCCAAATATCAACAGCACAAGAAAAATAGAAAACTCCCTGATACATAGAAATTAGATAATGTACTTGAACAACCAAGAGGTTAAGAAAAGGAATAGAACGTTAGACAACATCCTGAGACTAACAGAATAAAGGCACAGCGTTAAAATTGGTGAGAATAGCAAAAGCAATGTGAAGAGGGAAGTTTAAGGGCTGCGGAGATGCTTCAGTAGTTAAGAGCGCTTGTTATTCTTGCAGAATATCTGAGTTCGGTTCCCAGCACCCTAGTCTGGTAGCTCACTTTCACCTGTAACTCCAGCTCCAGGGGGAGGGAAGAAGCAATGCCCTCGTCTGTATTCTTCAAGTGTACACACACACACAGAGATACATACATTTGATACATAATTTAAAAAAGTTTTGAACAGGGAAGTGTATATAATAAATGTCTACATTAAAAAAGAGAAAAATACCAATCAGTCAACATCACACACACACACACACACACACAAAACTGGAAACAAAAATTAAAATCAAAAGATCATGAGAAAAGTAATATCCAATTATTAAAAATAAAATACAAAATGAAAAAAATGATTTAAAGAAAACAATGATAAGTTTTTTAAAGATATGCATTGATAAACTGTTATCAAGACTTGGGGGAACTTAAATACTTATTTAAGCAGAAAAATAGAGAAGATGCAACAAGCTGATGGACACAGAAGTCAAAGGATTATAATGACCACCAACAATTACACACCAGCATATGAAGAGCCTATAAAACAAACGAAAGAAGTCCTCAGAACTTTCAATCTCCCTCAGATTAATCATGTGGAAACCAAGTTTCAACACATCTATACCTAGCATGGAAACTAACTTAATCATCAAAAACTCACAGAAAAAGAAGGTTCTGGAAACCAATACTTCCATTGGTGAACACTATAAAATGCTTAAAGAATACCGAATGCCAAGTCTCCCACACCAAAACTGACATTACAAACCATGTTAGGAAACTAGTATCTCTTCCTACAAAGCCAGGCGTAGGCACGACAGAAAAGGGAGAAAGAAGATGAAAGGCCAATGTCTTCAGTGAAGAAGCAAATGCTTTCTCCTAAGATTAGTGGCAAGGGGCTGGCAACTCTATCGCGCTTCTTATCATTTATATCAGTAAGTCCATGTTCTTGGATTTGCGATCCGAGTGTAGTTAACAAAATGTGCCCAACATGAAAAATTCTCTGCACTATTTTTACAACTTTCTTTGAATCTCAAATGATTTTTAAATTTTAAAAGATAACTTGTCTTTAATCTTAGCTTTTGAGAGGCATTCCTGGGACACCAGAATTATATAAAGCGGCTAGAAGGGCGAGAGTCTGTCCACTGGAGTTGAACGGCAGAATATAAAATAGAAGTCGCACTCCTATAGATTTAGTTTGCTGGTGTTTACGAGTTCTAGGTTTTATGTCAAAGCCAGAAAGGAGAAAAGCACAAGCAGTCAATATTTCTAAAGGAATGGGAAAATCAGGGCGGGGTTCTGTTTTCACAAAACACAGAAAAATCATCAAAAATAGTGATTATCACATCTATTTTGCATCAAACCAATGAATTAATTGCCCTTCTCTCTCAATTTGCACAGTAATTGCCAAACTTACCTTTTGCAAGCTTTGTGTTTTCTTTGCACATTCCTATTTTTTTTTCCTGAACCTCAGACAACACTAAGATTCTGAGTCTCATTACAGAGAAGCAAGGGAGACTCCTAAGCAAGAAAGACTAAGTGGCTACTTCCCTGTGGCCGTGCTACAGCTTGAATTAGATTCACTCAGTATTTGCTGCTTCCAACGCAGAACCGCTAAAGAGAGTAACCAATTGTCATACGTATTTGTCATCAATGGTGGATCACCTGGAAAAGTAGTCATTCAAATGTAGTGACAGCTATCACTATTGCCCAAGTGCAGGGCATACGCACACACTTTTGATGTGTGTGAGCGTAACTCATTTAGGCTCTTCTTTGTCCACACCTGGTCTTGAATTCTGAGTACTTAGAGTTAGATGAGGCTCACTCACTGCAGACCTTGGTCATGACGAAGGCTGAGTTTGACCAAAGACTGAAAGAAAATACAATTGTGGAAAGCAACTAAATCTACTAGTAGTGATAGAATCTGGTTCTATAGATTTGATAGAATTTAATTTCTACATACTTCTGCTTATTGTTCTCAGATTGGTAATCTTCCGTCTCTGTGATTATCAGGCAGACCTGTCTCTTTCGTACCTTCTAGGTTGTGCCTTACATTTGGTATTAAGATGCTCTACATCTTCTATTTACTTTGCAAAGTCAAGTCATTACATACCAAGTTTCACAGTGTTCTGGTGGTCATCTGTTGTGTGCAAAGCTATATTAAAACCTAGTGGCTGAAAAGCAACAATGATTTTATTGGCTCTCATGGTTCCTAGAGACTGGGATCATTTGGGATTTCACACGCCAGATCTCTACGTGGCTGCATTGGAATTCTGGCTGCAGCTGGGGTGAGGGAAGGGCTAACTAGACTGAATGCACAAGAGAGTGCCTGCCTGCACAGCCCCAGCAGCTCACGCTGGCTTTCTACTGGAAACTTGGCCAGGTCTACCCGCAGACCATCTCCCTGACTGTGAACTCACCATATATCTTGGGTCCTGAACCCCTGCAGATTTGTATTCTAAAAGGAAACCTAAGACTGAACAGAAGCTAAATACTATGAGTCACTACTAAAGAGAGATGGGCTTATATTGAAACCTGACTTCTTTTAAAAAATGAGCCAACTATGTTTAATCAAATATTGGGGGAACAATGCTTGGCATTTAATGGCCAGTGCTTGACTTCATATCTGGCCTTTCTTCTATATTATGCATATCCCCCATCAAGCGCTGTGATTTCTGCCCTTGTACCTTTGCATAGTCTATACATCAGCTGTATGCCAGGCTCCCCCTCATCCTCTGAAGCAAGCAGAAGCATGTGCTCATCTGTGAGGCCTGTGGTCCTCTTCCCCTGGAGTGAGTCACTCTCTGAGTGCCCAGCACTTTCCATTGTTACAGCTTCTTTTGATGTTGTTTTGTTTTGTTTTGAATACATCCCAGCCACAGTTTCCCTTCATCTCGCTCATTTCAGTTAATGCTTTGGCTGATCCCTCGACAACCAAGATGCAGATCCTCCTGATCCTGAACCCACCAGCTCCATGGGACAGTGTCTGTATAGGAATTCATGTGATCGGGAGCTGTATCTCTACCAATAAAATTTAAAACTAAAATAAATTTTATCTGTTTTTCTTGGCCAATGCAGAATCTGTCAGGGGAAAAAGAATGTGCTAAGTATATCTCAAAGTCCTCCATATGTATCATTGTGTTTATAATGCGTAGAAAGTCACACAACCTCCAGAAGGCCATACAATGCAGTTGCTTAGGACCAACCTGATTTGGACCTCCTCTAGGACAACTAAGCCTGTTCATTATCTTAATGAATACTCCCTCTCTCAGGAATATCTCTTTCTGGATGGCTGAGTATGTTTATCCCAGAACTCCCAGTGGTAAATTAAATACCCTCAGAGGCCAAATACCTAGTTACCAAGACAGGGTGCTTTCTCCTTATTCAGGCCAATGGAAGGACAGTTTCGCTGTGGCTGGTGGCTGATAGCTGGAGCATGTGTATTTCCCTAGAAAACTGTCAGAATGTTCAGCAGCTTATGGCTGGCATCTCTGTCCCTCAAAAGGGTCTGTCCTCAGTTGCAAGAAGCTCAGGAATGACCATAGTCAATGGTTGACAGCTGCAGAGAAGACAGCTCCTTGTCCTGTCTTAGCCTGGGGCTATTCTAAAGGATTTCCCACGTGGCTTTGCTCTCGTTCTCACCTACGTCTCAAATCTCCTAAGGGAATTTCCCCATACACCTTACCCATGCTGATCTGAATTTCAGCCTGCACTCGTGCTACCTGACAACTCACTTCATGTAACCATCAGCTGCTGGCTAGCAGCTGTGCTAGGCACAGGACCCTTGAAATCTGTCACAGTAACAACAGTTCATGTGAAGATTCTCGAGGCCTACTTTATTTCTGTCCATTCTACCATTCGATCCAGTTCTTTTAATGTAAGAAGAAAACCTAAGTTTTTCTTAGCCTATTGTTATCAGAAGAAATAAAAAGAAAGAAAACCAGGAAGCAGTGTGTGTACACTAGGAAGTACAGACACCCCTATTGGGAGGAAGGGACCAGCTGAAACCATACACAAAGCTGATGACCTGTACCATAAACCTCACAGACCAAAGGTCCTTGGCCTTCATGTAGACAGGCTGAGGGTAAGCAGCCTTCCAGAACTTTCCCTATGCAGAGCTCTGGATGTAGCCTGTATCTTGCTGCTTAAGGCACCCTCCACTACTCTCAGTTATTGCACTCTTATAGACATCA
>NC_022028.1:36338629-36347573 GCF_000317375.1 Microtus ochrogaster | reverse complement strand
GGGAAAATGATGTAATTATAAACTCAAACATAAAAGAAATAATAACAAATTGTCATGTTCTCCCTTTCTGGGCTCGGCTCACCTGGATATTTCCTGGTTTGTTTTCAATAATGGCTATCTTTTTTGTTTTACTTTTTTATGTTAGCGTAATTCAGAAATTAGGCACTTATCATTTCAATAGAATTGCCCCTCTGGTTTTTAAACAGGATTAGAACATTAGAGTGCATTGAAGAGGTTTATGGGGATCATCAGTCTCCCCAGGAGGAGACTCTAGACTCCTTTTTTCACATCACATAATGCACAAACTCTCTGAAGAGAACATTCCCTTGCAGACTTAAATGACCCCAGACCTAGCTTGTCTAGAAAGACTCAGACACTGATAGTCAAATTATCCAAATAACTAGAAAGCTGTGAGGAGGAGGAGGAGACTGTTTGGCCCCTCAGCAGCTCAGGAAATTCAGACTCTCAATGCTTGTGAAAAACCTAGCCCTCATACTAGAGAAAAACAGGAATATGAAACTCATTTTCCCACCTAACCAGACCTCAGTACTTAAAATGATATAGAATTTCCCTAGATACCCTATTCCTGCTTTCCAGCTTCAGTATCTGAAGCTGACATTTCCTTTATCATTTCCTGGACTTTGGCCACATGCTCTAAGCTTGCCAGCTGATTTTAGCAAATCTAATACTGTGCAAACCTAAAAAAGATACAACTTATTTCTCTTAAGTTATTTAAGGTTGTAAAAGCAAGATAGGTAGAAATTGAAAAGCCACTGTTCCCAACATAAGCAGCCATCCAACCACCATGGCATACTGGGCAAATTTGGGGAATAAAGCCAAGTGTCAAGTACGGTAAACCTGAGTCGATAACAGCAGTTCTAAGATGCAATCCATAGGGGGAAAGCAAAGAGAAAATAGTTCTGATAAATTCTCTGTATTTTCAGAATTTCTGTTTGTTTTCTTTTATGCAAACACACAAAAACGTTTGTGTGCACAAGTGATGGGGGCGTGTGCATATGTGTGGAAATGTGCATCTCGAGTGTCATTCCTCAGGAGCCATCCACACTGCTCATTTTGAGGCAGGGTCTCTCACTGAGCAGGAAACTTGCTGATTCAGCTTAACTCTCTGGCCAGCAAAGGCCTGCTGCTACCCTGCACGCTACCACTCTTGGCTCTGATATGTGGTCCTAAGGGATCCAACTCAGTCTTTATGCTTCCATGGCTGGCACTTTACCAACTGAGCCATTTCATATTTTAGAACTCTATATTTAGAAAATGTTTAATCCTAACATTTCTTTGGTGCTAACAGCCATTTCTCACAGACACTCCTAACTACTTTATTGAAAGAAAATAGTCAAGGCAGAGAATCTTTCCCAAACGCACTTTTAAGACAGAAGTGGAGATCCTGTGAGTAAGGAGAAATCTCAGACTCTCTCTTTGTCGGCTTCACTGAAGCCTCAGAGCTTCCCATGATAGGTAATGCACTGAAGTCACACAAATGAAATTTGTTTCTGAATGCTAAGAGCCAGTCTGTTTGATTATTTACTCATCAAACAATGAGAATCAAATGTGTGCTTTCACATTCGACAACAGAAGAAAACATGGAGCAGCTGAGATCTATGGAAACATAAATTAGTCCTTGCATGAAGCTCAGGTCTGACTTGTCTATTGTAGCAGCAGCGTCTGTCGCTCAGTGTTCTAAAATCCCCTACAGATAACTTGAGTGCTAACGTCACCAATTCACACACACTAGCTGAAGGTCCTGTGCAGCCATGCCTCCATACTCGACGCCAACATGATTTTGACACTATCCAAAATATACCTATGTCTGCTGATATCTAAAAACTCAAACATGATGGCTCCTCACCTTCAAAACCCATTTCCATTAATTATATAAAAAAGACCACCCTGTGCCCTTCTCTCCCACCACTGAGAAGGTAGTTTTGCTCCACTCTGAAAATTTTCTTAAGTTCTTTACCAAAACGATGGACTAGACCTAGCCTATCATAAAAGTATAGTAAAGCTAGTAGACATATCTTAGGAATATCCACTCCTAGGTTTTAAGAGAAAGAAGTTATGCTTTTTTGACTCTCAATGTTCCCTGAAGCATGTCCTCAAATGAACAAAAACTTTATGTTGGAGCATGGCCAGATGTAAATCCAAATGTTAGAACTGTGCTCGAAAAAAAATGTTGATAAATGATCTTGGAGAGTCACATAGATTTTTGAAAGAAGCCTGATCTTTGCAAAAAAAAAAAAAAAAAAAAAAAAAAAAAAAAAAAAAAAAGGTGTTTTGCCACAGGAGTTTTGTCACATAAACTCAACAGGGTGCCTGAAACGCACTGCATGTCAAAGAGATTGTTTCTTCATTAAATGTCATGTACAATATGCAATCATTTCATTTATTCTTCCTTTGAAAGATGCAACTCAGCTTTTTCTTAAGGCCAGGCATTGTACCTCATGTTTGGGGTAAAATAAACAAAGCATACATGTGATTTACCTGTATGGACCTCAGAATCTGAGGTCTATTTCCTATAATGGGTTCAAAATAAAAGAATTGCATAACTGACTAAAAGCTGATATTGACAGATGGGGCAAGTTCTCCGGAAATGCTGACGTGGGGTTTTCATCTTTGCATGGTGGTCTTTTTCGCACTTTCATTTGTGTGAGTGTCTTGGGAAGAAGCTCTGATACTTAATAAAGCCTACAAAGACAGATTTGAGATTTCCCCTTACCTATAGGATCTCTGTTCCTGTCTTGAAAGTCCATTTTGTAAATATTGTCTATCTTAGATAATTTCTTCCAATAAAGTAGTTAGGAGTATATCTGTGAGAAATGGCTGTTAGTAGTTAAGAAATACTAGGATTAAAAACTTCCTGGTTTTTCAAGAAAGGTTATTTTAACTCAGAATAGCCATGTTCTCTGACAGACTGAATCTCAAAACGTCCTGTCCCACTGCAGATGGGATCTGGACTCAACAGACATGGAATGTGGAGCTGAGCCTTAATGACACATGCCTAAGAGATCCTCAGATTCTCATGAGAACTAGTAACACGAAGTTTCTTTCTGTGAGTGTCTTTGTGCCGAAACTGTAAGACTGGACAATCTAACTGGACCCTTTCACATTGTATGAGTCTGTAAAGGCAAAGAATATGAAAGCTACCGAAGGATCTAAACCAGGTCCATCAGGGAAGGTGGCGTGTTCTTCAAAGTTCCAGAGCTCTCCTGAAGATGTACAAAATGAGCAAGATTTGAGCTCAGCTCATGCTAAGAAAGAACATTCCTGTCCATTAGAACTGATGGAGGCTGGGCAGATGACTCAGCAGTTGGGAGCACTTAATACTCTTTCAGAAAACCTGGTTTCAGTTCCTAGCACCCACATGGAAGCTCGCAATCATCTGTAACTCCAATTCCAGGGGACCTGGTGCCCTCTTTTGGCCTCAGTGGGAACTGCATGCACGTGATAAATATTCACATATTGACAGAACATTCACATACACAAAACAAAAAGAAATCTTTAGAATGGGATCCCCTTGGATTTAACACAGAAGGGCTCAAAACCTTAACCAAGTAGGACAAGGGAATGTGTCTAGGATATCACATCATCACACTGACTGGAAATGTATTGAGATGGATTGCCAAGTGCAGGCTTTTTAACACCAAATAAGACAGCTCTTCTCTCCAGAAGGTGACCTTGGAAACATGACGGGGCCTGACCACAAATGCCTTTGAGGTTCTGCGTCCTCACTCCACAGGTAGGCTGACCTGGGAAACATAGCACTAACTAGCATATAAAGATTTATTTCATTTATTAAGAGTGACTATCAAAAAATGTTTCTCTGCCTGTTTTAAATAAGAAGTCTCATTTTCATTCTGTATCAGACCACATAAATCATGAATCCATCACCTCTAAATCTGTCCAGGTTAGTGTGGAAATTCATATATCTATATATCTATAATGAGTGCAACTACTTTAAATAAAGTAAATTTTATTTATGATTTCATAATTTATATGCAAAATAAGAATATGTATAACTTTATTACACATTATAAAGATGAGAATAATAATTTTAACACTTTTCAGTTTCTAGGTTTCTTGTGATTGATGAACTGCCCTGAGCAATCTTTAATAAGAAAAATCTCATATGCTAAAACTGGCAACATTCACACCAGATATTTCAGCAGGACGTGGCTTAACTAACATGTTCTTCTTATTAACAAAATCTGCTTCTCAGCTTTGATTTCTTGACAGGAGAGAGCTTTTTGGTCAGTAGTCAAATCATCAAATATTAAGAATACGGAGATACATCAAACAAATTCAAGGGACTCGAAAACTCATTGATTTTCGCACATTTCACGTGCCTACCTAAAGACTCAAAACAAGCAATTTCTTAACCAAAAAGCCATATGCTCCATGACTAATAATTGCCCAAACACATCTGTATAAATCTTGAATTGCTCCACTTAGATAAGGTAGATAAAGAAAGTGTTGTAATTTAACTATGTAGTTCAATGATTTAAGAAGTTTTCATGATAAGTATATAATATTCCCTCCTCATCTATAAGGGATACATTCCATGGCACACAGTGAACGCCTGAAGAGCAGTTCTAAACTCTAGACGCACCACACTGTTTCCTATATAGGCAAATCTGTGACAGGTTCATTTGTAATTTAAGAACAATAGAAAAAGTAGACAACAACAAATTATATAGAATAATAAAATCTATACTGCTGAAGTTATTTTCAAATATAAGCTTTTTTAAATTTTCCATGTAATTATTTCAGCCAATAATTGCCTATAAAGAGTTAAACAGGAGCAGCCGGGCGATGGTGGCGCACACCTTTAATCACAGCACTCAGGAGGCAGAGGCAGGAAGAGCTCAGTGAGTTCTTGGTTAGCCTGGTCTACAGGGCAAGTTCCAGGACAGGCTCCAAAGCTACAGGGAAACCCTGTCTCAAAACAAGACAAAATAAAACAAAAAGCCTCAGGAGCAAATTCGAATCCATGGACATACAGGACGATTGCACAGCTAAGTTACCCTGAGATCTTCTTGTTTGTTTTTAGTAACGGTTCTGAGATGCACATACAGTACAGAATCGAACGAAAGGGACCTTGAAACAAATACTTAAAATCTCAGTATTTTCAGACGTTCTCAGTGGTTCCCGCCAGTAGGAAATCCTATGGCACCATATCACCTTTGGAGATGACAACCGCATCCTATCAAAAGACCTGGGCTTTTGCCTCTTCAAATCCACATCACTGACACATCTTACACCATCTAGACTCTAACTTCAAGTGCCCCTTGTTGCCAACTCTACTCCAACCAATATACCGCTCTATCTATCTTTGGATCCTGTAAATTAATGTGCAATGCTTGTTTTGTTCCTCCAACCCTGCCTCTCCAACTGAGAAACAACCACATACACATATTTCTCCGATTATGACTTCAACCTTCCAAACTCCTAAAATTATGCCTCCTGCTGAAAAAGCCACAGAAGCCACTCTCAACGTCACTTTCCAAAAATCACCTCCT
The DNA here is from genome assembly GCF_000317375.1 of Microtus ochrogaster. Classification (NCBI taxonomy): domain Eukaryota; kingdom Metazoa; phylum Chordata; class Mammalia; order Rodentia; family Cricetidae; genus Microtus; species Microtus ochrogaster. The sequence continues at coordinate 36,342,039 of NC_022028.1, read as the reverse complement.
CCTTTGTAGCAGCGCAGCAAACGCTCAAACTCGTTCCAAGAAGATACAAGGAGGAAAAGCAACCAGTCACCTACATTGCTCATATACTCCGACAGCAGGTCCTGGAGAGCCTGGCGGATGGCATTGCACTCGGCGATAATCCGCTCTCGGTGGAAGTCCCTGGTGCAGGAAGAGTCAGCCAGCAGGGCAGCCCCGCTGATGATGGCTTCTAGGCGTTTCTCTAGTGATGGTCTTATTTCCTCCTCTGTCACTGGGAGTGGATTCAGGACAATTAAATTCTGGGAAAAGGAAACATTCGGATGGTTAAAACTCTGTAGAAATTAATTCTTATAAAGAAAAAAAAAACAAAAACAAAAAAACAAAATTTTAAGCTTCGTGCCTAAAATTCAGGTGTACTAATAGGAGAACTATGCTTTGCCTGCCTCAACAGTTCATATAGAAGACCACGTAGCAGTACCGGTCAAATGGATGATCAAAGCTGGGTATTTATGAGCTTGGGTTTTACTGTCAGTCCTGGGTTCAAAGCTTGCCGTTCCGGCTCACCAAGGTGCCTTGGCTCCCTATTCCTCACTTTCATGTGTAGAGCTCCAGTATTTATGTCGCTTACACCATAAAGCTACCAGGAGAACTATACAAACACTAAACACAGTGACTGGCGTGCGCTGTTAATCACAAGAGCAACATCTCCGAGCTGCCTGACCATTTTCCACACACACACACACACACACACACACACACAGTCACATCTTAACACTGGGGATGCAGGCAAGCCAAGGTGTGGTTAGCCACACATTTCAGAGGCTGTGTGAGGCTGAGAGACTCTGACCCCAGGTTAAGCTTTGAAGTTCAGACACCAACTCTGTCTTAGAATTCACAATTCAATGTCATTTTCATTATACTTCACTGTAAATCATAGGTGCTAATTAACTTTACCACTAACATATCAAAGAAAATCCTGGCCCTTAATTATTCATTTAAAAAGTAGAACCCCAGGAGCTAGAGAGATAGCTCATTGGTAACAGCATGAACTACTCTCTCAGGGAATCAGAGTTCAGCTGCAGCGCCCGCCCGTATTGGGCAGCTCACATCCACCTGGAACTCCAGCTCTAGGGATCTGAAGCCCTCTCTTTTCTGGACTTCATGGACATCTGTGCTTCACATCCCCACAGAGAGACACACACATATAAAATTAGAACTAAAATATTTTTTAGAAAGGAAAACTCCATCTTCCTACTGATCTGTTAACTTGCAGAAATTCCAAGATATTGGAAAGTAACCAGGCATTTTTAAGGTTTTATAAAGATATAATAAGTCTTTGGAAGTAGAAATCAAGATAATGCATATCTTCTAAAACGAGTCAGAGGACACACTGCCCCAAGTTTCCTCCACAACGATATATCCCTAGAAAAGCCTCCCCAAGGTATAGTCCAATGTGATCTTTGAAGAGCTAGTATAAAAGCTCTCTGAAGAACCTTTAACAAAACTGTGTACCATGTACAGAGTACAAATGCAGAATATTAGAGATGATACACAGTGATATTACTATAATCTTATAATATCTATATGGGTATGCATATTAATAGAGGTATTTAAATATATAAAGAGTACAGTGTTATAAGAATGTATACATGAATATGCATGCCAAGTATTGATATACATGTGTTTTGTAAGAAGTAGCCAGGATGTAATTTTAAGAAGCAGTAGGCTGGTGAGATGGCTCAGTGAGTAAATCCATTTGCTGTACCAGCCTGGAGACCCCCAAGTTCAGTCTCTAAAGCCCATGTAAAAATAGGAGGACAGAACAGAGTCCACAAAGTTGTCCTGTGACCTCCACCCTTCACTCACTCATATGTGTGCGCACGCACACACACACACACACACACACATACACATGCACGCACATGTGCACATTGTGTAATAAGGTAAAGCAAAGAGGCTCATTTGGAGAGTGACACTTAAAAGAGAAACTCATTTCAGAAAGGCATAGAGCCATGGTAAAGCGCAGGGCCCTGGCATGCTCACACAGTCTAAAGTACACTGTAAACCAGAACAGAGTGACGTGTCCTCACTGGCTTGTGGTGCCCACGATTCCTCCTTTCCAGGTTCTGCTCCCTTAGCATTTTTTCTACCGCTCAGTCTACTTGGACAAAATAAATGAAACAGAAGGTGAAAGCAAATTGATTTCACAAAAGCCAAATTTAACGGTTTTTTCTGTTTCTAGTGCATGATCTTTTTCATCTTTTTCAATGTGCCCTTCATCCTAGAATGGGTGTGGTCAAGGGTCAAAGCAGTATTTGCATAGAACTGCTGTCACTGGTTCCCTTTCTCATCATTGTGACCACATACCTAAGACAACACAGTTCAGTTACTGGGTCTCCAAATTCAGAAGAGCAAATCCCATCCTTAGGAAGCATGGTGGCAGAAGGGGCTCACAGATGTAGTGCAGAAACTCGTCCCTGATCAGAAAGCAGGCGAGGGAAACACCAGTGCGTGGCTCACCTTCTCCTCTTTGCCTTTTCATTCAGTCCAGGACCCCAGGCCACAGCACCGCCCACATTCAGAGTGGGTCTTCTCTCAGCAGTTAACCCTCCCTAGAAACACCCTCCCAGACAGACGTGTGCCCTAGGAGATGTGAAATCCAGACAAGCTGAAAGTGATGTCATTTTATTAAAAACATTATTTTCCAAAAGGGGTTTGAACAGAGGCTGTTTGTAAGATAAGGTTGCACTATGCATCCCAGGCTGGCTCTGACCTCACCGTTCTCCTGACACAGCCTCCCAAGCGCTGGATTACAGGCCTGCTTGACTTTTTTTAAAGTTCGTGTTCTAGAGATGGGATGATGCCTTGGTGAATAAGAGCATGTGCTGTGCAAGCATGAAGATCTGAGTTCGAACCTCCAGAGCCCACTGGGAAGCCAGATACATGATATGGGCATCTCTAACCTGGTGCTCCTGCAGGGAGGAGGGAGGCAGAGAGATGCTAGAGAAGCTTATTGGCAGAACTACTTGACTCATGCAATGAAAAAAAAAAAATACAGAAATCCTGTCTCAAAACCAGGAAGAAGGGGACACCCCACAGCCTATGCTGTTCTCTGCGCTCCACACTATGGCGTGTGCCCGCAGTCACGTGTGGATGGGCTCACATACTGTGAATGCATACAAACCAGCTCATCCCCCTGGGTCCCTCTGATCTGACAGCTGATAGTCATATAGTCAACTCACTGTCCGCCTAAAACTTTACAACTTTTTCACTTCAAAGCCAGGTGGTGGTGCGTGCTTGTCATTAATCCCAGAACTTGAGAGGCAGAGACAGGGGATATTTCTGAGTTTGAGGCTAGCCTGGTCTACAGAATGGGTTCCAGGACAGCCAGGGCTACACAGAGAAACCCTGTCTCAAAAAAAAAAAAAGAA
>NC_022028.1:36337440-36337894 GCF_000317375.1 Microtus ochrogaster | reverse complement strand
AGGGGGAGGGAAATGGGAGGCGGTGGTGGGGAGGAGGCAGAAATCCTTAATAAATAAAAAAAATTAAATTAAATTAAATTAAAAAAAGGAAAAAAATGCCCTATAGCCAGATCTTATGGAGGCATTTTCTCAATTGAGGTTCCCACCTTTCAGATTCTGACTCTAACATATGTCAGGCTGGCAGAAAACGAGCCAGCACAGCACTGAGACTGTCTCTGTGACTACCAATGAATAAACGGAGAAAGAAATTGCCTCATACTGTGTGTGCAGATTCTGGTAAATACACATCCACCAGAATATCATATGACCATAAAAATGGATCTCCTGGCATGCATGACCATAAAGACGAGCCTGAAGGACTTTAGGGTAAGTTGACTGAGTCAGACACAGAAACACACACACACACTTGATGCATGTAATATTACTTATATGTGGGCTATAAGAAATTCAAATT
>NC_022028.1:36329828-36337190 GCF_000317375.1 Microtus ochrogaster | reverse complement strand
CATGTTCTTCATCAGAAGGTACAAATGGTCAGTGATGCTTTCTGGTTCTGATGACATGTTTTATCATGATGATTGGTGAGGTGCCAACATACGACAATCATTGCACCAAACACATGTGTTGAAGGAATGCATCTGCACTTTTAGAATATGATTTCTTGCTTGTTTTATATTTTAAGATTGTTTTATAATTCTGTGCATGGATGTATGCCTGTGTGTGGTTATGTGTTGGATGCAGGTGTACCTGGAAACATCAGATCTCCCTGGAGATAGAGTCACAGGCAGTTGTAGGTCATGTGATATTGGAGTTGGGAACCAATTTCCTGGGCAAGAACAGTAGAGTCTGTTAACCACTAAGCCATCTCTCCTGGTTGCTTCTTAATATTTTTTTAAATTTAAAAACTAACCACATACAACGTCTTATAATAAAGTCCATCATTCATACATTTTGGTAATTGCCCAAAGTTTAAAATGTATGTAGAAATAAAATTTTCCTCTACGCAGATGTCTATAGATATAGTGCATTAATTAATGGAATAGTATTCAGTACTAAAAAGAAACATGATCCCTAGCATGAAAAGACATGGAAGAAAGATAAATATATACTCTGAGTTCAAAAAGGCAGCCTGGAAATGCAACATCCTGCATGATTCAACCTATGGCCCAAAGGAGAAAGGAAACTATGGCTACAGTAAAAACGCCAGTGGTTTCCAGGATGGAGGGGAAGAAGGAACAAAGAGGTGGAGAAATAACCAGGGGTTTTTAAGACACCAAAAACACTTAGAATGACAATGTTGCAATGGTTGCATGTCATATACATTTTCCAAACCCATGTGTAATGGCAAGTGGCCCACCTGCCAGCTGTGGAGAGGACAGACGGTGATGTGGTAGTGTGGGTTGAACAGCTGTCACAGCCGTACCCCCCTTACTGGAGATGCTGATGCTGATGGGGCTTGCCTGTGCTGAGACCAGGTGTCCATGGGGTATTGCTCTACTGACAATTGTGTTATGAAGCCAAATTTGCATTTGAGAAGAAAAGGGATGCAGAGATGGCTCGGCTGATAAAGCGCTTGCTGCAGCATGAGGCCCTGAGTTGTCTCTAGCACCCATGTACAAGCCGGGCATGGAGACAAACTCCTGTTTTCTTAGTGCTGACAAATGAATGGCAGGGGGATTGTGCTGAGAGAGGTTTGCTGGCCACTTAACCAGCATGGTGCGGGTTCAGTGAGAGACCTTGTCTCAGAAAACAAAGGACAGAGTAATTCAGGAGGACAATGTTGGCTTCTGGCCTACACATACATATACACACATACACACACACACATAGACACACACACATAAACACACACACATGTGCGCACATACACACCACTCACTCAAACACACACACATACACACCACATTCACACACACACACACACACACACACACACATACATACCACACTCACACATGCACATACACATACAACACACATACATGTACTCACAAGCATATACACACACTGGAGAATAAATACATATGACCTCAAAGCATCTTGGGCTCTCTATCAGTATCACTTTGAGCCAAAAACTTAATGGAATCGATCCTTTCTATCCATCCCAAGAAAGGATGAATGTAAGTCTTTGTTTTGACCCTTATAAACAGGAAAACTAAAATCTACAGCTATCATGTAGGATTTTAGTTAATGTAGCTTCTTTTGTCATTATTTGTTTGCTCAGTTTGTTTTTTATTTATTTTTAAAACAAGCTCCCATTCTGTAGCCCAGGATGTCCTGGAACTCACTCTGTAGCCCAACCAAGTGTCACAGTTACCGACTTGCCCAAGCTTGCCTTGAACTTGATATTCTTAGGCCTTCACCTGCCCCCTGCCTAAGATTCCAGGCATGAACCACCACACTTGGATATTTGTTTTGGTTTGTAGTGCTGGGGCTAAAACTTACAGCGCTACACATAGCAAGCAAGGGTGCTACCACTGAACTCTCTCCCAGGCTTTTTAATGCACTGGGTAGATTTACTATCCAGTGGGCGAACAGGACCACCTCCATGTCCTGTTTCCTTTAACTGCCTTGCCATCTGCAAGGATCCAGCTATACACTACGTTGTAGGACGCTACATGCCCAGAAACAGAACAGCCTAAAATACCACCCCTGAATGTATCATGACTCAGTTACTAATTCCATAAGTATTTATTAATTACTGTTTTTCAGATTCTGAACGTGGCTTTTATCCATGCCTTACACGGGGAAAGGAAACAAAAAGAACATCTAAAACAAGTAAAAGCACAGCATCAATATGGCTGGGGAAGTTTTCTGTATTTTAATGAGCAGGATATAATAAACCTTATTCATCATTCGTGCGCCGCATAAGGTGTGACGGGATTGATCGGATTTACATTCAAAACACTAAAACTCTCGCACCTATTCTCCAAAGTGAAATTGCCTATCAAAGGAGAGGCAGCTATGATTATAATCAAGTACCAACATTCTTCAGGAAAACACACGCTATGCTTCAAGTTGGGAGCAGCAGAAATAGTAAGCACGCAGCATAAATAATGCTCCCCCAACAACTGCATTATCAATCTTCAGAAGGAGTGATAAAAATGGAATAAAATTTCTCCTCCTGATTACCAATAGGAAATGGTACTGAGGAAACTCACAGACTCTTCTGGGCATGGAATAGCCCTTCTTTTAGTGAATTTCCACTTACTCTAAAGAACAGACAGCCCGGCTGTACAGAATGCGAGTGAAGGAAACTGTGAGTAAACGCTTAAAAACCAGCAAGCACTCGTTTTCTAGAGGAGTGACTTGCTCAGTTAGTGCAACATACCCCCACGTTTAACTACTTGATTAGCCATAAATTTCAAAATGCACAGCTTACATTTACCTCAGTATAAACTAGTATGATAAGAAAATAGGAAATATCTGAGTGATAATGGTTGTACTTTCAAAGAAATTTATACACAAAAATTCCTTTGATTTTTTTTCTCTCTATAGGATGAACGTAGAGCAAGGAGCTATGAGAGCAGTTGTATCAGGGCGCTGCTGGACACTCCAGCCATGCAGTCATTTCCAGAAGCTAAGTAACATTTTAGGATAGTTCTGTCAGAGCCGGCAGCCTGGTTTATGTAAAAACAGCACATCGGGAATTCTTCCTGGTTTCGTCTGGGGATGGTGGGAACAAAACGGGCCTTGAAGGACTGTCCTCTTCTTAAAGCTTATCTACATAGGATTGTCATGCGACACTCTGAGCTGTCAACTGGGTTGCTGGACTGTACATTATCGCCATGATGGTGCAGACAGGAGCAATGTATTTCAATAAAGGAGCAAATTAAGGTTTCAGTGCGGATGACCTATTTGGGAGCCTGTTTTGTAGATTTGGTCTCTCTCCACTGTGGTCTGTTTTAAAACATGTAACAAATGGTGATTAACATATTCTGTTCATAATGATCTCAGAGAACAGACATGTTTTACATCCAAATGTTTCATATCTCAAGATTTTATGTGTGGGAAAAACGTAATGTGTCTCTTTTTTGCTGTCACTATGCATATCACCCTCTTTGTCTCTAGCAATGGGTCCTAGTGATGTAAAACCTAATTGCATACAACCCTGTAAAGTGTGAGCAAACGCTTGGAACATTACTGATGTTTCCAGGAGCTATGCTTGCAGAAGTCCCCAGAAAGCATCTCATCAATGAAGAGGGAAAGAAAAGGCCCATGGGGTGGGGGGAGGAAAAAACAAGCAAGGTGGTGACAATTTCTCAAAACATTGTCAGAGTTGGGTGTGGTGGCTGGCTCCTGCCTGTAATCTCAACACTCCAGAGGCTGAGGCAAGAAGAACACAAGTTCCAAGCCCTAAGTAGGAAGATTCTGTCTCAAAAAAACCAAACTCAAATGACAAGGCATCTCTGTCTGTGATGCTCTTGATGTGGTCCCTAAGATTTCCCTGTATCCTCTAGAGTGCTACTGCTTAAAGACAGGAGATGCTGAATAATTTGAAATTGTAATCAAATCACCAACTAAAAATGTCCTTGGCCTGATAAGAGTTTTAAGACCTGTTCTTTTTCTGGAAAAGGGTGTACCATTAAATATAAATTAACTCAAATATTTCTAGCTAACAGGGCTAAGAATAAAATTGCAAGCATTAGCCTAAAAGTGCCTCTAAGAATCATGATTTTAGATTCCACATGAAGCTATGTTGGTAAAATAACACAATCTGAATGAGGCTATATTGACTCTAATATATAAATATGTATGTATAGATAGATATATTCACACAAGCATATCGATGAATGGATAGATGGATAGATGATGGATACAGATAAATGATAAATAGAAGACTGATAGATGGTAGATAGATTGATTATACATAGATGGTAGATTGATTGATGGTAAACGACTGATAGGTTGATAGGTAGGTAGGTAGGTAGGTAGGTAGGTAGGTAGGTAGGTAGGTAGGTAGATAGACAGACTCTAGAACACTGTCTAAAAGCTCTTCCTGTAATGGTGAAATTTTCTCTATTGGCCATGGTTTGATGCTGCTTTAATAGTCAGGGCTGGTACATCTGAAAAATGATTTCCAGATTTTTTAATAATGATTAACTTTAAGTGTAAATATCTACATAAGACAAGTGACTGACAGTTTTCATTTTCATTTTTAAGCACGAGATTCTTTTGCTGTCTCATCTCTGGCAAGCTTTACCGGATGAAACTTGATGACATTGGGCAGAGACAATGCCCAAGACACACACAGAGGAGCTTGGGGCGTCTCTTCTGTCCTGCATTATTTAGGAAACTTTTTCTATGGCACAAAAGGACAGCCAGGGGCTGTGTCTATACCTACAGAGGGTGATGTGTGGTACCTGAAAGTGTCCTTTCTCAGGGGCTGCCAAGATGGGCCAGTGGATGAGAGTGCCTGCTGATGGAGCATAAGGACATGAGCTCAGTCCAAATGGAGACAAAAAAGCCAGTCAACTGTGGTATAGAGACCCTAGACAGCAGTGTGAAAGGGGGGACATGAATCCAGAGGGGGAAATATTCTGGAAGGAAAAGTGCAGAAGATTGCCAAAGCCAATATTCACAACCTCACAGGGTACACGTGACAGGAGATGTCAGTCCCCGGCTCCCACACGTCTGACGTTAAGACCAGCTGTGGCAAAATCATCCGGGTGGGAAGTGACCACCGTTCGTATCTTCTTGCATTCTTGGGCACATAATGGCACATTCGAATGTTGGCTAGAGACGTTGTTAAGCTGAAATTACTCTTTTTAGTGCCTAGGGGCATTCATTGTCTTTTGGAAGTTTTACCAAAGAACTTTTATTTTTCCACGGGGGCTTTATCAATTTGATTTACATTTTTGTCATTTAATTTGCATTAATTAGTAAGAAAAGAGAACATGGGAATAAAGGGAAGGGCAGGGGGAAAAGGAGGGGAGAGGAGAAAATATGAAAAACAAAATTACTAAAGGGGAGAAAAGGGCAGAAGGAGATTAAAGAGGGTACTGAAGGAAAACGGGGACAGAAAAGATTTTTTAAAGGGGTCAGAGCACAAGGGCTCTGTAAGTGGAGGTACTTGCCACCACGTCTGATGACCTGAGTTCAATAGTCACGTGGTATTAGGAGAGAACCGGCTCCCACAGGTTGTTCTCTGACTTCCATGAGCACACTATGGCAGGCGCGTGCACACACACACACACACACACACACACACACAAATGTAATTTTTAAAGGAGACTTTTAGAAGTTGAGGCTGGTTAAGTAAAGGACATTGCTTCAAGTTTTTGTGTCATGTTCTGTTGGGAGCACTGAAGCCTGGATACAGCTGTGCTTACTTACTCAGCAGGACATCTGGGTGGTGTGGAGATGATCAGCAAGGTGAAGTACCCAAGGATTCAGTCAATTATAACCCAGCTTCAACACTATTCTAGAAGATAGGGCTTCCTGGAGCAGCTCGCTCTGGGCAGAGAAGAGCAACCACTGTCCTGTGGGCAGGTCCCATTATTTTAAGCAGATATATGGTGGGGTATGGGAGAGAGAGAAGAGAGAGAGGCAGAATCAGATCTGAAAAGGCCGAGATGGTGAGGAATGGGCTGGGGTGGAAGGCCTGCTTGCCATGGTGACAGCCGGGCCTGGGCTGCTGCCAAGGGCCATGTTTGGGCCCATGGCCCCGCTATAGCAGTGGTCTGTGTTGATCAACCTGGCTCCTGTAACCACTGAAGGCCAGGAGGAGAGAGCTGCACAGAATTGGCTCTGACTCTCTCTCTCTACCTATTGCAGGGGTGGGGTGGGGCTGCCCTGGTGTCATGAGAGCAGGCAAGCTGGTCCTGTCCCTCCCCAGAGGCAGCGCTTGGGATGCGGATGTGGGGTGTGAAATCCAGAAAGAGTCAATAAAAAGAGAGATGAAGGGAAAGGCAGTCTGAAGATGAAAGCCAACGGTGCTTAATAGAAATGTTTTGTCTAAAGACAAGCAGGTATGTTTACCACGTTAGCTACAGAAACGCCATCTTGGGGACCCCTGAAAATGTGGGAAAAGAAGGAACTGGATTGTGTTCTGAGGTCAAAAGGTTTTCAACGAGGCAGGTGAATCTCTGTGAGTTCAAGGCCAGCCTGGTCTACAAGGCCTAGTTCCAGGACAGGCTCCAAAGCTACAGAGAAACCCTGTCTTGAAAAAAATGAAAAAACAAACAACAACAACAACAAAAGGTTTTCAACTCAGCTTTGGATTTTCCTACTGTGATGGTTTGGCTATGACTTGCCCCCACAAAACCTGCTTTGGAGCTTAGTGCCCCATGGTGCCCTGTTGAGAGGGGACTTAGCCTGTGACTGGACTTTTGGAGGGGGGAAGGGATTTGTGTTTTTCTAACAAGAGTGAGCTCTTCACAGCACTTCCTTCCTGCCCTGTGACCTCCTCTCCTCTCCCTCCCCCTCTTCCCATTTCTCCTTGCCCTGCTCATCCAACTCCCCTTCTTCTCTCCCCTGGCCTCTGCCTCCACCCTCCCACGTCTTCCCACCCTTGCCTTTCCACGATAAGATGACCTCCAAAAGCTATGGAAACCAGTACTTCGTTCTAGACCCTGAACCAAAAAGAAGCCTCCTCTAAAAAAAATTATAAAAACTGAAGAGGAGTGGATGGGAGGACAGAGGGGAGGTGGAGGAGGGCCTGGGAGGAAAGGAGAGAGAGAAAACTGCGGTTAGGATAAAAAACTAGTTAATTAATTGGTTAATTAAAATTATTACCCAGTAACCAGCTCCAGGTACTTTGTTGTAACAACAGAAAGTGAAATAAGACACATCCTGTTTCACATTTGAAGATCAGACAGGGAAAATACGTCAAAATACATACTGAAATATATGAATCACGTGTTCTA
>NC_022028.1:36326328-36329072 GCF_000317375.1 Microtus ochrogaster | reverse complement strand
ACATCCTTTGTATTCATTCGCTCAATAACTATGAAATAAACACCATATACCTCACACCTAATTACAAACAACTTGTCTGGAACATCTGAATACTCATTATTAGAAAGTATTGACCACAACAGACTATTATCACTATCTTTACTATGGCATGTTTTATCTTGTTTGTTCATGAGGAGTCAACTAACCTAGACCCATGCTCCTGGCCCTGGGTCACACACCTCTTGGCTGTGTGTTTTTTGTTTTTGGTTTTGTTTTTTTCTTGCTCTGCCTACTGGTTACAGAGTTAACGAGTTCTGTTACAGAGTTCTGACACTGCCTTTGTAATAGGCTAGACTGACAGGGAAGACTACAGGAACTCCTCACCTGCCAGTCTAGCTGAAGCCTCTCAGCACGTGAAGAATCAAGAATTCTAAGACAATTCACAGCATCTGCCCAAGCCCTTTCCCTTCCCAGCAGTGCTTTAGGACTCTCATCAGGAACCCCACTTACAGCAAGAGTAAGACCTGTCCTCCCACACCTCATACAAACCTAGATCCAAGACAGAATTTCAATTAAGAGAGAAATTGAACATGTTCAAGTAAGACAGTGGATGTCAACTTCTGGCCTCCCAATACATACATGTCCATGTGTTCATACACACATACACAACCATATGAACTTGCACACACACACACACACACACACACACAGAATGTATTTTATTAAACAACAACTCTCTCTTTGAGATGCCCGCACCCATGCATCCATATGCACTTTATTTTTTTTTCCCTGAGCTGCTTCTAATTTTAATAAACCCCACTTGTACTTCATGCATCAAAGACAAGGACAGTTTTACATGAGTTGGGTCCCTAAAAGATAAAAAGTACTTCTCACTGCTGGGAGCAACACGTGAAGCTGTGCCTGGCTGCTGGCACACTCACTTGTAGGCTGACTCAATATTGACACATTAGCATGTGAAATGTACTATGATAACATGTGAAAGACTCATTCATTCTGTGCATTCGAGGAGAACCTGTGAGGCCCCAGAGATGGCTCCATAGTTAAAAGCATGCACTTCTCTTGCAGAGGACCTATGTTCACCTCCCAGCACCCACAGGCAGAACTGCCTGTTTTTCAGGAACAAAGGATCCAATTCCCTCTTCTGGTCTCCATGGGTACCTGCATAACATGTGCATACCCCTACACAGATATATACACGAGCACATAATTTTAAAAATAATTTTAAAACTTAAAAAAAAACCTAACTATGCCTTCTAGAGACCACAAGGCTTCCATGTGATACAAATAAGGTTAATCTACCTCCCACAGTGTAGCTGCCTTTCTTCAAACCCCGTAGACACTGGCAGGCTGCTTACCAAATATAGCCTCCAACAGATGCACAGCGGGTTCTTGCATCTGCACTCTATACATTTACACAAGCTGCTTCTCCATCTGCAGGACATAACATATGTCAGCTGATTGGCTTACAGTAGGTTTGGAGAAGAGTCAGACAGAGTTGGCAGGAACCTCAAGTCTGCTCATTGCTTCCTCCCTCCCGCCCCCTGCACTGAGGCTTTGGTCCTTGCTCTTTTTAATTCTGTCTGCTAAATCAATCATTTAAATTCAAATGGTCATTCCTGGCTAACAACACCCAAAATCTGTGAACATATAGCTTGTTCACAGTCCAAACCTCTTAGATGTCAGTAATCAACCTACGCTAATAGGCTTCAGGCTAATTGAAATTCTATCCTGCATCTGGCATGATGAAAGTGGAGCTTGCATCATGTGATGGGCACCAAGCAGAGCAAAATTCAACCTGAAAATGGATAGAGAGTTTTCCAGGAGAACCTACATGATTCCAGGAGCTCGGTGTGAAATGGGAACCTGAGATTCCTGTTACAAATGCATCTAGGGCCCAGGGAGATGACTTTGTGGACCAAAGGCACTAGCCACACAGGCCCGACAACCTCAGCTCAGTCGCTAGAGCGCACAGAGGAAACCAGGTGAAGTGACACTCATCTGTAATCCCAGCATGCCTGTAGTGAAATGAGAGGCACAGACAGGGAAAAGGCCCAGAAGTTCACAAAGCAGTTAGCCTGGAGGGGGAGGAGGAGGAGGAAGAAAGATGCTGCCTCAGCAAGCTAGAAGCAAGAATCAACTCTCAAAAACAATCTGTCTTCTGATCTCCACATGCGTTCTATGGCACCATGGCATGTGTCCATGTGTTTGTGTGTATGTGTGTGTGCCTGTGCATGTATACATGAGGGCTCGCATACACACATACACATGCACACGCACGCACACACACACACACACACAGATACGTTTTTCAAAAATTTAAATGCATTCAGAATTTCAAGGCAGTAACATTAGCCATTAATTAACAGTAACTAAGCATTCCTGGTCAAGGATGATCTCATGCATCTGAGAGACTCTGTTCCAGTCTCTCCCATCAAGTAGTCTGACAAATGGTCAGATTTCTAAGGAACAAGCTCCGCCTTTGGCTGGCAGCAGGCTGTAGCCTTTCCCAGCTTGAGTCTCCAAAGGAAACTTCCATTTCTTAGGGATCACTGTTTTGAAGGGAAGGCAGAGTATTCCTTCATTAGTGCTAGGACAGGATAGCTATAGTCAGGATATCACAGCCACTTATAGCAAATGTGACCTTCCAAAGGTTTCATAATAATCTGACTATATATTGTTTACAGATATAAAAAGACAGAGAGAGGGGGGGAGAGAGGAGAGAGAGAGAGAGAGAGAGAGAGAGG
>NC_022028.1:36304483-36326228 GCF_000317375.1 Microtus ochrogaster | reverse complement strand
GAGAACTCCTGGAAAGAAGCTTCGACTCCAAGGCTGACTAACTGATGAGACATTCAATGGTATACAGAGACTGGACTGTGGTGAGTCAAGAATGAAATCATCTTGGGTCATCTTTAGCCTTAATATCCATTGATTGCCCTTCTCTGTGTGTGGCCTACCATCTTTGTGACCATAGGTAAACCCTTCAGAATATGCACACAAGTGTTGTGGGATAATGCTCTTGTACACTGTAAAGATTTGTCACTTGTATTGGCTTAGTGAAACACTAGTTGGCCAGTAGCCAGGCAGGAAGTATAGACAGGACTACCAGATGAAGAGGTTCTGGGAAGAGGAAAAGCAGACAGTCAGTTGCCAGTCAGACACAGAGGAAGCACGATAAGAACGCTGCACTGAGAGAAGGTACCAAGTCACGTGGCTAAACATAGATAAGGGTTACAGGTTAATTTAAGTGTAAGAGCTAGTTAATAATAAGCCTGAGCTAATAGGCCAATCAGTTTATAATTAATATAAGCCTCTGTGTGTTTCTTTGGGACTGAGTGGCTGAGGGACTGGGCGGGACAGAAACTTCTGTCTACAAAGGTCCCCAGTTTCTACCAACCAAAAGGCTAAGAATGCCATCAGACATCATCTGAGGCCAACAGCTAAACATTTCCCCACTTTTCTTCTGCCTATCTACCTAGTGTTTCTACCAATGGACTTGAAGAATCTCTTGTTTTATGGTTTCCTTTGTTCTGCTCCTATAGAAGCATGATGAAACTGTTACTGTTACTGTGTTGGAACATGGGATGTGGAGTGACCTGAATCTCTGTTCTTGGGCCATGGTCACTCATATTTTTCTCCAGAATAAACTATTACATCTGCTTCAAGGTGAGAGTTATGGTTTTATATCAAGGGAAGAGGTACATGGGATTCTGTACTAAAAACTAGAAAGCCCCTTATTCTTGGAAGTCTTTTATTTACAGTCATTTTAATTATTTCCTTAATCATCGTGAGTAATTATGTAAATAGTAAATTGCTTAATTTAATTTACATAACATACATATATGTCGATATATTTGATGTCAGATAATCTTTTCATAAAACAAACTAAAAATCCACATACACACACTCACACTCATACACACATACACACATACACACATACATACATACACACACACACACACACACACACACACACACACACACACACACTTGAATAGCCAGATTGCAACCACTTTGGAAATCAATGTGGTGGTTTCTCAGGAAACTGGGAGTCAACCTACCTCAGGACCCAGCAATTCCACTCTTGGGAATATACCCAAGAGATGCCCAATCATACTACAAAGCATTTGTTCAACTATGTTCATAGCAGCACTATTTGTAATAGCCTGAACCTGGAAACAACCTAAGTGCCCCTCAATAGAAGAATGGATAAAGAAGGTGTGGCACATATACACTTTAGAGTTCTACTCAGCGGTAAAAAACAATGACATCTTGAATTTTGCATTCAAATGGATGGAAATATAAAACACTATCTTGAGTGAGGTAACCCAGACCCAAAAGGATGAATATGGTATGTACTCACTCATAAGTGGATTCTAGCCATTAATAAAGGACATTGGGCCTGTAATTTGTGATTCTAGAGAAGCTAATTAAGAAGGTGAACCCAAAGAATAACATATAGTTATCTTCCTGGATATTAGAAGTGGACAAGATTGCCAGACAGGGGTTGGGAGCATAGGGGTGGGGGTGGAGTGGAGATAAGGGGAGATGGGGAGAGCTTGAGGGAATGGGATGGTTGGGATGGAAGAGGGGTGGATGAGGGAGCAGGGAAGTAGATATCTTAATTAAGAGAGCCATTTTAATGTTGGCAAGAGACTTGACTTTGGAGGGGTTCCCAGGTGTCCAAAGAGATGTCCCCAACTTGTTCCTTGGGCAGCAGAGGAGAGGTGTCTGAACCGGCCTTATCTTATAGCCACACTGATCTTGCATATCACCATAGAACTTTCATCTGGCGATAGATGGAGATAGAGACAGAGACCCACATTGGAGCACTGGACTGAGCTCCCAAGGCCCATATGAAGAGCAGAAGGAGGGAGAACATGAGCAAGGATGTCAGGACCGCGAGGGGTGTGTCCACCCACTGAGACGGCGGGACTGATCTAATGGGAGATCACCAAGGCCAGTTGGACTGGAATTGATGGAGCATGTGATCAAACTAGACTCTCTGAATCAAACCAGACGGTGGAGGCTGATGGAGAAGCCAAGGACAATGGCGCTGGGTTTTTATTCTACTGCATGGACGGGCTTTGTGGGAGCCTAGTCTGTTTGGATGCTCATCTTCCTGGACCTGGGGGAAACAGGGAGGACCTTGGACTTCCTACAGGGTAGGGAACCCTGACTGCTCCTTGGACTGGAGAAGGAAGGGGAAGGGGATGGGGGGGGTGGAGGGAAGTGGGAGGAGGGAAGGAGGTGGAAATTTTCAATAAAAAAAATAATTTTTTTTAAAAAACAGTATTTTCTTCATTTTATACCATCTGCTATCTCCTCATCTCATTGTTCCACCAGTGGAACAATCCTCCTGATATCTAAGCTATATGCTCCACTTCTTCCCTTGTTCCCTTTGGAGTGTTTGAAGTTGCCAGGCCTTCTTTCTTTATAACTACCTTTCCATTTTCAGCTGCCTTTGCTGTGATCCCTAATATCTTTTATTTGGAATATTTCCAAACTTTCTTGATTCTTCTTGCCTCCCTCCATCCTTGCAAAACAATCTGCACAGCATAGCTGCTTAATCTTTCCACAACATCTCTTCAATTTTGTTCTGTCCCTAATCAAATCGTCTTTATTAATAAAGCTGAAATTTGTTAGTCTGCCATTCGGTATGGTTCCAAAATGTGGTTTCCAAAGCTGGTTAGCAGCCGCCCTCCTGCTGGGGCTAACTGTCATATAGTGTTAATGGGAGCAATCTGCAAATGTAATTTCATTACTGCTGGAAAAGAGAAATTTAGTCCTCTCTCTGATGGAGGAAAATAGGAACTCAGAAATTTGATTTCCTTATGAAGGAAACAGGCCTTTGTTAGAAGAAAATTATAAAGCTAATCTCTGACCTCAAAGTACTTGTCTACAGACACATCAGAAATGTCTAAGCTAAAGGCATAAGTCCTAGGGTAGACTGATGGACTGACTCTTGAAGCCAGTGTGACAGCATCCAGAATTCTGACCCTCATCCTGTTCTACTGTTTGTCCTTAATGGTATGCTCTTGTGTGAAGAGTTTCTCCTAGCTAAGGATTCACTTGGAATTGGATAGTCTTACTTGGTCATTATTTTTACCTATTCAAGTTATAAGTGCTTATGTTTTTAAAAGCATTAGGGTTTATATAGTTCCTTTTACATAACTATGAAAGTCATTAAATATTCTATTAAAATCTTCCTATCATTTAGGACCTTGCTTGGTTCCCTTCCACAAAGCCTTTCCTTATTGTTCCTTGCTATAAGAGAGCCTTTGAAAGCGGATTCAACAAACAGGCTCCATCCTACATTATACCCACACTTGCTTAGGAAAGACCACCTCTGTGATAATATACAGAGAAGAACTTGTTTCTTTATGGAGGAAGGGCAAGGGTAATAAATACAGAGAAAGAGAGAGAAAGAGAATGAGAGTAAAAAAGAATTTCTCTAGGGCAAAAAAGAAAAAGCTGGTCCCCAAAGGTACCACCATTCTCTTTCTAACCTTGATTTTAGAAAACTTGCCATTGTAATTCCTTCCCTATTCTTGGAAATATATGCAAATCTTTTTTAAGTCTACCTAAGCTTCTAGCCAGCTTTTCAACCCTGCTATGTCTTATAGAGGACCCTAGAGCCATCTCTTTGAAATGCAACTATCAAAAAAGATAGTGTCCCAGTCTTCCAAGTCCAGTGGGAAGATAGGACTCTAACTCCTTTGGGTGTCTAGATCCAGATTACAGACCCACTTCCCATCATAAAGATACTGAGTTTTGTTTTCCTTTGAAACAAAAGCAAAAAGGGTGGTGATGCTAATCACTAGGTGATTCAAGATAAACTATGTTTACAAAACATGCTGTCTAGGCCTCTTATTTGAGGCATAGTTCTCTGATCGGGCCTGCCTTATTTGCATGACTAATTTGCATGACTCCTGTTTGTGTGGTAGAGACCATGTGCACAGAACTCATGCTAACCTCCCAGAACTGTTCACTACTGTATGCACAGTGTGCCTTCATGTGGTATCAATTGCATGGAGGCGACTGTGTGTAAAAGGGATTCTAAACACAGAGCCACTTGCTCCTTGGTCCATTAGCCTGCTATTTTAGGCAGTGTACTGATTATTCTTCGCTATGGAGCATAAATTCAATTCCTAGGGTAAGATACTATTTATCACATCCGCAAGGCACATAACAAAACGGAAACAGAACAGATACCTAATCAGTATTGATGACAAACAGAGTGCCACAGAACCCATGAAAGAAACACTTCATGAGAACTTGTCCGAGGGTATTTCTTCTTTGCCTGTCCTCTCTTCTTTAAGAATTTCTTTTTAAAATCTACTGTTTTATTTTTTACTAGTGTGTGGGGGATACAAATACCATTTTGTACCAGTGGACAAATTAAAAAGTTTATCTAAGCTTGATGGCAGGTTCATTCTCCACAATATTCCATATAACATGTACCCAGAGCAAACAAGATCTGTTAGCTATGAGTATGCATTCCTTTATTGACAAGGCACTTAATCCCTTCCACTTTTAATCATCAAGATAAAGGAGATCTTGTCCATCATGATTAGGTAAATATTTATTACACGTATTAAAATCTCACCAGGTTCTTAAATACCAGCAATTCATTATCTGTTCAACAAATATACTATAAGCAGTTATTAGGTATTCAGTACTATGCTACTATGAGCAATATAAATATGAATGAAATACCGATCCTCCATTCATATAACACCATCTATGAGGGAAAGATACTGCATAAATAAGTAAGTGAATCAAACTCAAGATAAAATGGTCCATCATTTGCCATGCAGGCAATTATTTGGAAAGAGTGATTGGTATGGGTTGGGGAGGTCATGAGAAATCAGTCCTAGTTATTAACTCCTAATTCCTATTCATTTGACCTCTTGTGTGCTGAGAGTTTGTTTGTCCTCTAACAAATAAAGCTTGCCTGAAGATAAGAAGGTGCAGACAGCCACTAGTTAACCATAGAGACCAAGCCGTGGTGGCACACACCTTTAATCTCAGCACTCGGGAGGTTCAAGGCCACACTGGGTTAGATGAGATTTAACCAGTCTAAAGAGGGAAACAAAACTCACACCTTTGGGACAATGAGGACTACTGAGAACTCAAGAACAATGGCAATGGGTTTTCGATCCTACTGCACGTACTGGCTTTGTAGGAGCCTAGGCAGTTTGGATGCTCAACTTACTAGACCTGGATGGAGGTGGAGGTTCCTTGGACTTCCCACAGGTCAGGGAACCCTAAGTGCTCTTCGGGATGAGGAGGGAGGGGGACTTGATTGGGGGAGGGGGAGGGAAATGGGAGGCGGTGGCGGGGAAGAGACAGAATTCTTTAATAAATAAATAAATTTTAAAAAATACTCACATCTTTGAGCCCGACAATTGGCATCTCAGGGCTTTAACCCCAGCATTAGGGAGGTGGAGACAAGAAGTGATCTGACTGGGTGGAGAGAGGAATATGAGGTGGAAGGAAACAGAAGCTCAACCCCTTCAGTTTGAGGATTCTGTACAGGTAAGAAGTCTCTCTAGTGGCTGGTTCCTCCTCTACTTCCTCAATCTTTCAGCACTTACCCTGATATCTGACTCTAGGTTTTTGTTATTAGATCAATTAGAATTCGCTCTGCACTCATACAAATTATACACCTTGGCAGGTGAGTGGCTGGCTTGTGAAGTGTGTGATTTCTTTCCTATGGACTGGACAGGACAGTCTGATGCTAACAAAATGAACAGATAAGTACCGAGCTCTACAAATGTAAATCCCAAGGACCCAGCGCAGCACCTCACATGGACACTAACAACGTTGCTTCGTCTATGCGCAGACTTACCCGGCTTTGCGGCATTTTGTGAAATATCATTAAGTACCGTTTGTAAAGACAGTGCATGAATAAACCACAGTAATAATACAGCATACAGTACCAATCCTGCTTCAGAAAAGGAAGGTGCTCAGTAGTTTTAAACCTTCCCCATTCCTGCCACTTCTAGATTTGGAATGAGCCCTTCCGCCTCTCTCACAGCTCACCACAGGCTTACCATTAAGTTTAATGGAACTTACCTGTTCCATTAAAAGTCTGTGTCTGCTGCATCTGCTAGCCCTAACATGAGGGCAAAGTACAAGAAGTGAACTCACATTTCTTTGCTGTTTTTGGTAAACCTTTATGTTCTGATATTCATGCTAAATATGTCACACACTTTATTGATCTTTGTACCTTACAGTCTCATTTCTAATCTTAAGGAGAAAACGTACAGCAACTTAAATTTAGGACTGAACTCTACCAGGGAATTTCATTGAAATCCTTATGTTCACTTTTGCCTGTGCTTCCTAGACGTCTTAATTACACTGAGGTTTTTCAGATGTTTTCTTGGTCTATGAGATAATGTATTTCTCTGTTAAATGGTTCATTTCCTGAATCGAGTCAGTAGATGTTCTAACGATGAACTGGAGTCGCCTTTGTGAAAGGACTGTCACAATTCATCTTTTAAATAATAATGAGTAAAACACTCACATCTACTTCAGAGTTTGTATTTTACTTCCAGTACTGGGCTAATATGCAAATGCTCCTCCTTATGGAACCAACACACTATTGGTTACCTACCGAACTGGTACTAGTTTTTCCCAGCTTCGCATAGTGAACTTGAGAGTCTTTTCCTTAGCCTTTCTCATCCAACTGCCATGGAAATATATTTACATACTCCAGAAGGGTGATGCACTGCAAAGGTGCACTTTGCTTTGATAAAAACTGATTCTATTTAATCCGTTAACATCGAGCATCTATGGGCAACTGCTGTTTTCCAGGGAATTTTTCCACTTCATCTACATTTCATTTTTATCACACAGATTATACTTTCAGCCTGTCTTCTTCCCCGCCATAAACACCATGGGTGATACATTTCCCTCCAAATAGATCCCTCTAGTTTGTGTTGTTTTTGCACTACTTCTCCACTTGGTTTTCGTGTTTTGTTCTTGTTTTCAAGTATAATTGCTCATGAGCCTGAAGATATATAGATGTGGTTTTTCAAAAAGGATCCAGATAATGAGACCATTTCACTTATCAACACAATACCTTCCTTAAAATGCCCATAAAGTGCTGGTTTTCTGAAAGTCATCCACTTAGCAATAGTTCATTTTTGATAACTCGCTCATGCATCATTGATAAGAGTGTGTTATAACCCAGTGAGGGTTAATCTTGACTGTCAGCTGAATTGGACTGAGAAACATTTGACTGATTAGTGGCCCAAACCTCTGAGAGCGTCTGCAGTGGTTCCTCAAGAGATAATCATGTCCTGGTTTTCGGAGGGGATAGGAGTGGAAGGAGGACACTGGGGACAGGCCTTTGTGGGTTATCCCTTACCCTGAACTTTCTCCTCTGCCTCCTGGCTGCCATAATGGAAACTATTCTGTTCCTCCACGCTCCTTCTGCCATGGCAGTCTGAACTATCTGAAACCTAAGCCAAAATAAATATTTTCTCAAGTCGTTTCCACGAAGCATTGGGTTGTAATGATGAAACGGAACTGATACAAACCCCTCGGTGAATTCAATTAGCAATTTGCTTTTATAAATATTGGCATAGCTGTAACAGCTTTATTCGGCCATGTTATCAAATATATCTTTTATTTTCCTGCTTGTGAGAGGGCTTCACTGTGTTAGGACAGGTGTAAGTCAAATGTGGCTTTCTCCTGCCTCAGATCCCCAAGTGTTGAGATCACAGGCATACGCTACCATATCTGGGTTTTAAAAGAAAATTCTTTCTTCCTCAGCTTTACTATAATCTGTGGAGATGCACATTTCCTTATTAATATTGTACTTGGTGCTTATAATGTGTGTTAGATATGAATACTGTTCTCTTCCAGATGTTCTAGAATACTGGTTCTCAACCCGTGGGTCATAATCTTTTTGGGGATCACATATCAGATTATGATTTATAACAGTAGCAAAATTACAGTTCTGAAGTAGCAATGAAAATAATTTTGTGGTTGGGGGTCAGGACAACATGGAACTATGAGAGAGTAGCAGCATTTGCAAGTTTGGGGACCACTGTCCTAGAAGATTCTTGGAAGCGTTCTTTCTTCTGGACTTCATATTAGAGTATTTTTAACCTGATGCACCATCTTGTATATTAACTTTATTTTCCAAAATATCTTTTATTTCTGTGTCTGTGGAAAATTGCAAGCAGCATTATTAAATATGTTTTCAGAGATCTAGAGATACTAATCCTCTACATGATCCCACTTTGCCTAATCAACTGATAAACATAATTATTTTTTTCATTTTAGGGAATACTGTCTGCTCAATTCTTGAATTCTTTCATTCCTTCAACACATTCATACTTGTACTAAGGGGGAGAACCATGTATATTTAACAGAACTAATTTATATTTAGTATCTTGTGCTCTCTGTGTGTGCAGCGGAAAGGACTTTCTCTGCAGTCTTTTCTTTTGACAGTGTCACTCACAATGGCTAACTTTATCTATGTGTTATAAGAACTTATCTTCTTTGGAGATGGATTAGGAGTTTTTGAAGACTGGGCATAAAGTTCAGTAAGAATCTGAGTTTGCCTCTGCCAGGTCCCTTGAGGTATTGCTGAGATAGGACAACTTTAAATTAGATTTTTCTGCTGAGCTTAAAGAGGCTACATAGGTAATATAGATTCTGACCCAAAGTCCACATAAGGATAGGATCCTGGTTCAAAAATTTCCAGGTACATTCTGTTCTTCAGAGGCATGGGGGTTGGGTGCGTGGGTGTGGTCCTCTGTGCTAGCCAGAGCCAAGGCTAAGCTAGTCAATTTTTCTGACTATTCCCTGCCATGGGCCAGTGTCCTCCTCATTCATCCAGCAAGAGGATCAAACATTAAGGACTACCAGCTCCTTGTCAAGGTCTCTGCCTTAGTTAGGGTTTCTATTGCTGTGATGAACACCGTGACCAAATGGCAGGTTGGGGAGGAAAGGGCTTATTTGGCTTATACTCCAGCCCTTGCTGTTCATCATTGAAGGAAGGTCAGGAACTCAAACAGGGCAGGATCCAGAAGGCAGGAATTGATGCAGAGGCCATGGAGGGGAGCTGCTCACTGGCTTGCTTCCCATGGCTTGCTCAACCTGCTTTCTTATAGGACCCAGGACCAGCAAGCCATGGAAAGCACCACACCATGAACTGCCTCCCTCATCAATCGCTAAGTAAGAAAACGCCTTCCAAATGGATCTCATGTAGGTATTTCCCCAGCTGATGCCCCTTCCCCTGATGGCTCTAGCTAGTGTCAAGTTGACACACAGAACCATCCAGTACAGTCTCATTTGTAGTCCTCCAGCTAGCAGAACGAAGGTTTTGTCTTTCACCCTTGGCTGGTCTTTCAAAGTCCAAACCCCAGGCTTTAACTACAAATAAATTGCTATACAATCCTGTTGCTGGGTTAGTGTGAATTTGATAATTCTTTATATGTGTCCTTTAAAAAAAATCCCTTAACAGATGGAATATGTATTTTAAAATATTTCATCCATCACTTTAATTACTTTTAGTTTGCTGTATTTCTGGAAACAAAACCATTTTTAAAACGGTAATTAAATGAAGTAATTCTAGATAAATGAGTGACATCACTTTCTTCCCAAGTTCTTGGTGCTCGTCTAATTGACAGGGGTCCGGCTTTTCATTTCAGTGAAAACATAAGACAGTAAGAACTGTGTTCACCCAAAAGTGCTATTTATAATAAAAGGCAACACATCTTGGAAGTCTCAGGGAACAGAGATGAAAGATGGGCAGCTCCTTGGAGAAAGGAACATAGATATACTTTTTTTTCCTCTTTGTGCTGCCTTATTACAGAAAGACTCTGGCCAAAGCACCACTTCAATATACTTTCTTGGTTTTGCTATAAATTCATGGCCCAATTCAAAGCAAAATTCCTTATATTAAGTATATTCAATTCCAGCTGGAGAAAAGGGAAAAATAAGAGTAAGAGAAAAACGGCATTTACTGTGACAGCACTTGGAGAGGCGGGAGGTTTAAATGTTCTTATTATTGCATGGGTAGTGACTCTGCTTCTGCCATGTGTGATTGTTCTAGGCACCTGGAGCTGTAACTAAACAAAGTCATATAATGGAACAGGAAAGCTTCAGTGAGGTAGGGATGGAAGGGGCAGGTAGAAGGAATATAAGGAGGGATAACTAACAGTAAAGTAATTTGGCAGAGCCATACAAAAAGCCTCCTCTACGGAAGCTTCCTAAAATATATACAGTACATATGTAAATGGAGTTTAAATAATGGAGCTATCCTGTAATAGAGGGGCAGTCCTCTCCCAGTTAACATAGGCTGAACACCTAGTGCTAGCTATGGGATGCCTCCT
Organism: Microtus ochrogaster; assembly: GCF_000317375.1. Lineage (NCBI taxonomy): Eukaryota > Metazoa > Chordata > Mammalia > Rodentia > Cricetidae > Microtus > Microtus ochrogaster. Next base: position 36,315,666 of record NC_022028.1, on the reverse strand, counting down.
TACCAGATGATTGTCAGTGGGGTACCACAGGAAAAAAAAACCCTAAAAAATTAGTTATTTCTATTGCTCTTTGTGATTGTTCAGAACTTGATGGTAAGACCTTATTGCTGAAGATACTGTATGTTTGAATCATAGAACATAGAGAAATCAAGCTAGTACCAACCTGGAAACTTCATCCCTGTTGGTTAGCTTTCATGCAAGGTTTATGCAAGGGAGAAAAGTAATCAACAGTCTTACCAAGCATGAGCTTTGCAAACTACAAGAGCAATAGATCTGGCAAGACAGGCTTACTGATGCAATGGTGGTACAGATGTTACAGGCATAACCAACCACTATTCCACTATCGATCAGATTGAAAGACCATTCCACATGATGCCACTAACTGCCCCCCACCAAAAAAAAATCTATGACTTGCTAGGTTATACACCCCAGGGAAGAATACAATACAATTTATTCTACAATTATTCTACAAAATGGACATAATAAACTGCCCCTACGTTCTTATTAGTATACCCATATATTAGTACATCTTTCAAAACTCATTAAAGAAGTTTTCTTTGCAATAAATGGTAATTAATACAGACAGCCACAATTGCTCAACAAGCACAGAATAAGAAACTGTTCTCAGTCCTAAATGGGACATCTATATTTTATTGCCTTTGACCCCCAAGGCTCAGTGACAGTGCAGAAGAGGAGGCATGAAGATTTTAAGAGGCAGTGGTAGTGGATGTCTGCGAAAAAAACACTATCTGCTGGGCATGACTGGGACATTGCACACATGATCTCACAGCAGCCATGACTGCTCACACAAGATCAAGCTAGACAAAATCCCAGCATGAGTGAGAGAGGAGCTCATGGACTCCCACCCCTAACCAAGGGGCTATTACCAGGTGATGGCCAGTGGAGGGTGGAGTGGTATCTACAGGGATGTGGTATCATAGAAGCTACCCATGCTCTGATACACCTCTATGTACACCCAGGTACATGGCAGAAGAACTATAGAACTCAGTGACCTTAAAAAAGAAAAACCACACAAAACAAAGCACATGAAGTTGGGAAGGAAGAGTGGTCCAGGGAACGGGGCATGAATTATAGGGTAAAGAATGGAAATAGATTTGATCCATACACATAATATGCATGTATAAAATTATCAATAAAAGGAAAATAAATTGTGTAAATGAGTATGTAAAGGAAAGAATATAGTATATCTGAAAATAAAATAACTACATATATGTCCTTCATTTTCATCACCTCAAAAACAGATACTAATAACTCTATTATGACTGTGATGCTTGTTTTTTCTTTCTACACAAGGGAAATATGTGTTAATGGACTTCAAGTTTTCAATGCAATTTTCACTGCTTAATGACATTTTCAAGATTTTATTCATCTACAATGTGACACTTCTCAGCTCTCGTCCAGTCACAAGTGCAGAGGTAACGCTCTATAATCCACATTAGCTTTCCAATAAATCAATCAATTTAGGTTGTACAGTGTTCTAATTTAGCTTCTATTTTCTTCACTGGTAAATCTCAAGTTTCATACCCACAACCAGCCAGGACCCAGAATAAAAGATTTAACAGAAGCTTTAGCGTGGTAGCTGTTGAGTAAGTGTTCTGATACATTTTCACACTATAAACATTTAATGAGTCTGGTTCCCAGCAGAATATTTACTACACCCATTTATTTCCTAGTAGTATATTTGCAGGAGCAAAATAGAGCAAAGGTTATTTCAGATCCTCCACCAATATAGCTCCCTGTAAATAATATAAAGTGCAACCATTTAACTCACAGAATTATTGGTAAAAGGTTAAATGTTCAGTAAATTCTGTCTCATCTAGTTCAGACTGCTTTGGCAATTATTTGTAACTTGGATATACTTTTTTCAGGCATTTTGTTCTGAAGCCTATCTTTGACTACAGGTAAATTTCAGCTACTAAGACAGAATTAGGTTCTCAGGAAAATATGTTAGGTCTTTTGCCTGCTTGTTCAGAAGTAAATGGGCCATACTAGGGGTCTGTTCTTAAAAAGACCCTTCCCCAGGCTCTCGCCTCTCCAACCTCTGCATTCACCTCAAAATGAAGTGAGAAACCAAGTATGTCTCAGTGGAGGACCAATTTGGAAAACTTTGGAGATAAATGAGGTCCTTTGTGGGAATGTCTCTGAACACAGATCTGTTTAACACTTTGGAAAAATGTGCTATACAATTCCACCTGCCCATTCCTCTGGAAAGTTCCACCCCATTACAAGAAGCACTTTCCAAATAGAGACTATTGCTACTTAATGGCCCACGGACAGTGTTTAATCCACCAGGAAGACTTGGTTACATTTATAACTTTTCTGATAATTCATATGGAGTAGGAACCTTAGCATACATTATGCTGAATTTTGATTGAGCGCATTAAGTTCTACCTAGGAAAACTCAATACAAGCAAACTACAAATTCTTCTGGAATCAGAACAGCTAGACCCATTTCCCGGCTGCTTCTATCCACTAGCTTCCTGATGAGAAATATACACAGCTTATTTTCTGTGAAGCAAATACAAAATTTTCAATGATGACATTGTAATAATCAAGTGAATAATTCATATCAAATGTTTAGCCAGAAGGGCTGGAGAAGCAGCTCAGCAGTTAGAAGAGCTTGAGCAAGCATGAGGACCAGAGTTCAAATCCCAGCATTTACTTAACAAGCCAAGCATCTAACACACACTAGTAACCCCAATTCTGCTCTGAGAGGATCAGAGACAAGAAGATCCATTATACTTGCTGATTTCACATCTAGCCAAGAAAATAAGAGTCCCAGGTTTAGGACGAGCTGCTGCCTCAAAGGAATAGTGAAGACTGGTATAGGAGACTCCGGATGCTCTCTGCTGGCCTCTGTGCACACACACACACACACACACACACACACACACACACATATGTATGTATGTACTCATGTATATAGGTGTATGTGTATGCCCCTGCACATCTAAATAAATAAATACTTAAAACATAAATATGTATAAGTAAATCTCAAAACATTTTAGTCATCTAGAAATACTTTAAAGATTGGATTCATTTAGAAAAAAACAAACAAGAAAAAAATTCTCAATCCAAAGGATGAGAGTTTATGTCTCAAGACATCTGCCAAGTAATAGCTACAGATTGCTAACCATCTTAATAAAAGATATAGTGCAAATTGTATATGCATTCAGGAGTACATCATATGTAAACCCCCATGTTTATTTTAACAGGGGAGCAAAGTAGAGAGTGGAATACAGCAGTTTTCTTTTGGATGCAACTGCCTGGAGGGAAAATAGGTATGAGGAGGGCAAACTACCTTTTTATTGTCCACGCCAAATGGTATATATAATATATATAATCAATCACATATATATAGATTCAACTTGGGGCATCTCTCTGAAAGCCCACTTCCTAGCTACTAGACAACCAAGTACCCTGGACAGGTGATTTTCTATGCCCACTGCTGCAGTATAGCAAACACGCCCACATGTCAGGCCTAGGATTTGCACATTAAGACCAAGTTACCATTTGTCTGCAGATGCCCTGACTTCCCACAGTGGGTAAGCTTGCATCTTCAGAGATGACCTCTATGAAAAGGCGCACATCAAAGCAGACAGACAGGTCAAGATCCTGTGTTGCGAGAGAAACCAGGATCTTTTCAACAGTTCCTTTGACAGTATTCCTTGTTTTCGAAGGAAGTCAAGAAACCAACCCTCCTACGCAGAAAAGCACACACGGTCTAGGCACACTCTAGGTCACATTCTAAACCCAAGCACTGGCGTGGGGTGCCAGTAAAGGCAACCTGTGAAATCTTAAAACAGCCCAGTCAAGGTTGAAGGCCTCCAACTCAACGCCCCTCTTCACTGTCAAAGTCCATTAGTCGGAGTCGAAGCTTACAAGGGGTGAAAACAGCAGGAGCCAGCAGACAGGGGCAGGAATCAAGGACATTGAACAGCTGGTTCACTTGAGAATGCCCGTGATGCCTCAGGTCACAGCCGCTGGTGACTGAAATAAAATCCCTCTAAGAACATGCGTGTGACTTACAGACTGCTTTGGGGATGCTAACAGTATCATTGAGAACATTAGGTGACCAGAGTGACAAGGTTTCAACAGAACATGATGTATTTTAGACAGGACTGTGTGTGGAAGGGGCAGGAACAAGACACGCATGACTAGGACTTCCCATGGCCTCTAATGGCTCCTGCCTCCAGTAAATAAACATTCATGTGTTTAACAGTGGTCACGCCATTCCCCTTGCTACCTGGTATAAAATAATTGATCAACTCCCCAAACCTTTTCGAACTACTATTGAGTTTCCCATGTATTTTGGTCCCCAAGTTTTATGTTATTTATTTAGAGTCTAACACATTACTGGTATCTAGCTGCTCTCTTCTGGTATCTGTGACTGGTCCCAGGAAAGGAGATTTTCAATCTTAAAAACCAGGACATCAAGATAAGCATATAACACACAAGATGATTGTGTGTTCTTTATAGAGAGCGAACACTGGATGATGGGAGATTAGTAGTTTCTATTCATTTTTTTTAACCTATCAGGGAAGAGTTCCTAAACTCTGCATATAACTAGGAATTTTATGCATTTTCACATGGATATAAAAATATACAATAATACAGCTAATAATATTGTATTAGAAGTGAAGAGTCTGTTTAAAGGCATGTAGCTAAAGGGAAAGCAAGCAATCAAACTTAATAGTATTAGTTATCTAATAAATTTACTATGAAATTAAGAGCCATACAGACATTATGTAAGTTGTGCTGATTTTTAAGCCATCAGTAAGATCTTAGTCACTTTAATTACAAATATCTTTTTCATTGTGGAAAAATCTGTTTCCAAATAGTCTCTATAATGATATTAAGGCTGAATATTTACTATTCATTGCTCTGAACAACCATACCTGTACTATGAATTCATTTTATCTGATAACTCCGTGCTGTTGCTGCTGGACACTTGTAAGCAGGACAGAGGTCCATAAATATTGTTGCCAAGGTCACAAACATAGCAAGTGCCACAGCTGAACTATAAACCAAAGAATGAAGGCTCTAAATTTTTATCTTTAAACCTCACACCATATTAACTCCCACTAAGGAGCCTCCGTGTTGGACTAGGATAGTCAGTGCTCACTGATATCGTACTTGAAGGCCTGGTAAATCCCTCAACTTCCTCAAAACTGGGTTTCTCATCCGCTTATGACCAGGTTTTACCCTCAGCCCTCCTGTGGTTAATGAAAACCTCTTCTATAGAGCTACTCAATTAACTATCCATGCTATATAAGATGTATGAGAGCTCCTTCCCCTTCCAAGCAGAGCCTACAGTCCAATCGTGGACAAGTCCTGCTGACTCCGGAGTTTATGACCTACGTTCACCAACTGAAAGACGCAGAAAGGCCTGTCTGTATATTTCAGCCTAGTAAGGCACACTCTGAAAACCAATGCTCTCTAAGTACCAATTGTCAGTCGGCCCAGCCTTTGTAGGTCTGTTCCCCAGGCAGACTTCATTCTGTCTCTGGGCTGCCCAGATATTAACTCCTAATAGCATCTCAGATCATGAACCTTGTTGCTAAAGGACTCAGAGTGTGATGCCCGCTACGATTCCTCCCTTTGCTCGTGTCCCACACATCTATCCATCCATTCTATTATTATCTAGCTGATTCCTACTTACAAAGTTGAGCCTTGCTGAGGCTGTCGTGACCACAAGCGGGGTGGTGCGTGTAAGGGGTAAGGTGAGCTCAGGTTCCCATCATAGTCTCCCGCCTGGTTCCCAGCTTCTCACCTTATTTACATTGACTTTGTGCTCACGTGGTGTTAACATGGTTCCTATAAGGCATGAGTTTCAGTGTGTTAAAGCCTTATAGAGTCCCAGTTTCTCAGAGGAAAGGCCTGCACAGCCTTCTGCCGCCTGGTCCCATTGGCTCTGTACCCTGGTCCGTGAGCGTCCTCTGTTGCTGACTCCACCCAGGTTCCTGACTTCTATGACGTCACAAACACAGGGGCCCATGGCGTTCCTATGTTCTCGATCTCCATCCGCTCCTGGCTTAAACTCCTCAAATCTTTAAGGGTACCTCACCCCTTTTTACTATGATATGCGATTTGGTTATTTATAATGACTTGTGTGCTTTTTGCCTACACGCTCTCGCTAAAATATAAGCCCTTGTCAGAGGCAGTGACGGGTTATATTTCTCGAGCACATACAACGGTGCTGATGAATTTCATACAGTAAATCCTCCACTTTAGAAGTTGATCTACATAAAATAAAAATCTTCACTTGAATCTCAGGCAATTCCCATTGAAAGGCTTCACTGGCGGAGGAATGCTAATTGCGATAATAGGAAATCTTGCTGTCAATTCGCAGAAAGGCCCAAGAAGGTCATTGAGACTGATTAGAGCTTGATAAAAGTCGGTTTTCTAAACTCCCACTTATAAACCGGAAGTCTGCTTCTGCTTACTGTACTGAGACATTTAGTCACATTTTGGTTCTCCCCACTTACCTCCAGCTCATCAAGAGCACTCCCCAGGGTTGCCCCCTGAGGTTCGGAAGTCGCCGGCACGCTGGGGATGCCTTGGGAAGCATTTGAAATGACATCAAGAGCGTTCTGAATCTCTTCACAGACTGTGTCCTTGCTGGCTTTGAGCGAAGCAACATCGGAATGTTCCAAACAAGCTGAACAGATGGAATGCAAGAGCGGGGAGTTCTCCTTCAAAGCGGCCCGCGCCCCTGCAATTTCATCCCTCTGGGCTGGAGATTTTAAGTCCTGAAAAGAAGGGGGGGAAAAAACACTCTTACTCTTTTTCATAGAAAGAAGACATATTACCTGGATGCTCCCTTGGGGCAAGAGGGGCAGCATGAGCAAGATGCAGGTGCTAAGCAGTCTGCTGGAGTAAACAAGGACCTGGGGAATCTGTACAGTCCTGCAGATGCTCAAGTCCTACGATAGGAGAGGAAGCAGTTCGCAGGTAAAGGTCACAATGGTGGAGAGATGTCACTGGTCAGCCATATATGTTGACTTAGTTTGATTACTATTACTGATATTAAATACTATGACAAATCAACTGAAAGAAAAAAATGTAGGTTTTTTTTTTTTTCACTCTTTGGGAGTCTGCCACCCAGCACCCAAATAAATACACAGAGACTTATTCTTACTTATGAATGCCCGGCCTTAGCTTGGCCTGCTTCATGCCAACTTTTCTAACTTAAATTACCCCATTTCTCTCTAACTACATTATGACTCTGGGCTTTTTGCCTTTCTTTATTTTATATATCTTACTTTTCTTCTTATTCCATAGCTGGATAGCTGGTTGTGTGGCCAGGTGGCTGGAATCCTTCTCTCCTTCTCCTTTCTCATGCCTCCCTTTCTCTTTTTAGATTTCGCCTATTTATTCTCTCTGCCTGCCAGCCCCGCCTATCCTTTCTCTGCCCAGCTCGTGGCTGTTCAACTCTTTCTTAGACCAATCAGGTGTCTCGGGCAGGCAAAGTACCAGCTTTACAACTTCGGATGCAGCACATCTTTGCATCATTAAACAAATGTCCCACAATGTAAACAAATGTAGCGCACCTTCAACTAATCTCCCACAACAGAAGAAACAATTCTTTGGGCTCAAAATTCCAGGTTCCCACTCATCATTACAGGGAAATCAACGGAACAGAAACACAAGGCAGACACTCACACTACACCCGTGTGGTCAAAAGCGGACAGCACTGAACTAACGCGTACATGGCAGTATTCAGCTCTCTTCCCCTACTCGCTGAGAGTTAGAAATGCCCTCTCTAGGGAATGGTGCCACCCACAGTGGGCAAGCTTTCCCTCCATAATAACATAATGACAGTCCCCCCATCCCCCACAGATGTGCCCACAGGCCAGCCTAGACAACAGTTCACTGAGGTTTCCTGTCCAGGTGAGTCTGGTGTGTGTCAGGTGGTAACTAAAGCTAGTCATCACATCCATAAGCTCGCTAAGAACTCTGACACATTATTAAGTGCATCATCAGGCATCTCAAAGTACTAATATTCCGTTAACCTAATTTTCATAGATAGCAAAATTTGCATTTAACTTTTCACTAAAATAACCCAAGTAAATTAAAAACACTAAAGTTTTCACCATTCAACTACCTTTTTCTATTGCAGAAATGCTAATGAATCTCTTCTACATTTTTTCCTTGATATTTACCCAACAAATAGTTGCTACGTGCTTAGTATATACTAACCCTTTTCTGTTAGAATTCAGGAGTACAGCTATGAGCAACCCCACCAGACCCTTGATCTCGGGAAGATCATGTTAGCGGACAGGAAATTTCTTGACAAATAATAAACTAGGCAAACATAGAAATAAGTCAGTTTCGAGCAATGAAAATATGAATGAAGCAAGATGTAAAAGATTATAGCAAGTGAAGTATAAAAGTGCCTTAGTGTAGGCAGACAGCAAGGCTCTTTCTGTGGATACAACAGTTTGAAGTAATTCTCACTGGAGACTATCACAGACAGAGAAGAGATGCTAAATAATGATTAAATGGCTGGTTGAAACTGCTCAGGATGCAGTGAAAAAAATTGTCAAGCACTACCTTAACCAAGTGATGAAGGCTAGCTAATGTTATCAATGGTGTCATTGCTCACAAATGATACTGCACATTATATACTGAATGTGCCAAATATCCTCATGGATAGATGGCCATCATTCTTCTAAATTAAAGCCTACTGTAGGTGTTAGTGGTTACTTTAACTGATGATACTATGGGTTCATAGGCTGTCTGTTTATCCTTACTCCAAACCAGTTCAAAATACTTATTCAGTATCAAGGTCAAGTGGGGATGTCCCTGGATAGACAGGTGTACAGAATTCAGCTCCTCAAGGACTGACAGTTACTTAATATCTTTTATAAATGTGTCAGATAAAAAAGCACACACAGGATTTTCAAGCCTAAGAGGCATTAAATGCTTCCATCTGATGAAGAGACTCACAGATGGGATTATAAAGAAAAGAGAAGACCTTACACATCTATACAAGCTGGTAGAAAGAGTAACATACGAATTTTAACCCTGGCAAAGAAAATGAAGTATATGTAGAGATTTTAAAGAGCACATAACATAAAAACAGGATGCTCTAAGCTATCTGTCAATTTAATCATTCAACCAACAATTATTGAGCCTATGTTATGCATCAAGTACTATGTTGATTAAGGGCTGGGAATGTCAAGAGAAAGTTCTCAAACCAAAAGTATAGACAAACAAAGAAATTTTATAGAAACTGAGGGTTGGAGAGGTAGATCAGCTCTTAGGAGCAGTTGTTGCTCTTGCAGAGGACCCAGGTTCAGTTCCCAGCACCAACATGGCGGCAAACAACCTGCAATTCCCACTACAGGAAGATCTGCTGCCCTTTTCTGGCCTCTGTGATCACTACAAGAATGCGATAAATATACATGCATGCAGGCAAACATTTATCCATATAAAATAACTATTTTTTTAAATTATGTAGAAACTAAAATAAAGTTACAGTATAAAGGAAAATCCTCATCTTAAAGGGGGTTAAAACTACTCTATCAGTTAATTTATTTATGCTTTTGATGGCATAAATGATAAACTAAATTAGCAAATATCCAAGGTCTACAATATGCTGCACACACAACACACATCATGTAATAATTTCTACAATTAAATTCATTAGCACCACACTCACTATACCTAAGCACCTCATATGTGTACATTGTGTGATTGCTTAATATGTATTCTCCTAGTTCATTCCAAGTAAGCAATACATTATTACCAGTTATCACTACCATACTGTAATTAGATACCCAGAACTATACATCTTAAAACTATCATTTGTATCCCTTAATTAATTTTTTCTCATTTACCTCATGCCCTACTCCTAGCATTCAGTATGAAACACTCTTCTAAATTTCAGACTTCTTTTCGAATACATACAAAAAATGAGGTTATCGTGTATTTGCTTTTTTCTGTCTGTGATCTTGCTCAGCACAGTGTCCTCCAGGTTTATCCATGCTATTGCAAATACAGGAGTTCAGAACAAAGTGAATCTTAGGCAGTGAGAAGAAGCCGTTCTGTAAACAGTGCAGAACAAAACACTAAACAAAGGAAACAATGACTGTGACAGCAGGAAGTACAGAACGGGGAGGAGGAACATGCAGGCTACAAACAGAGGAAACATGAGCAGCAAGGTAGCAAGTGCACCTGGGAAAATCAACAGGAGACACCTTCCATGTTAGGCTAAAGAACTCTAAAAGCAACAAGATCACTTGGGTATTTCGAAGACGTCTTTGGCGGTAGCCGTATGAATAGACCGACGAGGATGACATTGCAGCCAGGGAGGCACTAGTCCAGCTGCAGGTGAGGAACAATGAGTGTCTGACGCTGGACAGGATCATAGGCTAAAGCAGGAAGGTGTTGTGGGATACTAGTACATTGTGTGAAAATGTATTGCTGTGATTGGTGAAATAAAGAACTGAACGGCCAACAGCTAGGCAGGAGAGAATAGGCGGGCCTTCCAGGGACTATGGGAAGAGGAAAGGCAGATTCACCAGGAAGATGCGGGTGGGGGGGGGCATGCAGTATGGAAATGAGGAAACGAGCCCCATGGCAGAACATAGATTTAAAAATATGGATTAATTTAAGTTAGCAGAGCTAGTTGGAAACTAGCTTTCATAATTGGTAGTAAGTCTCCATTTGTGGGCTGGCGGTCCCAGCCGGAAAGTACTACTACAGGAAGAAGCCATGCAACACTGATGAGGTGAAGACCCTAAGACACTGGGAGTAGGAGGTATTCACCAGTGGCTAGAAAATGGCTTCAGTGATTGTAAACATAAAGAAGCATTCACCAAGATGCAAATGCAGTGAGAGGAATGTGTTTGTGAGAAATAGGTGAACTGCATTTGTGGTGGATCAGATGTAAGGTTAGAACCGTTTATAAGTGCAAACGCACTCCACGGTGAGGATGTAAGCTCAGACACAGAGATCTGTCAGTCATCTGCTCTTCCTTGAAGGTCCGCGCTATGTGTGAAGGCAGCAGCAACTTCAGACAGTATGAAGGCCACACTGAGAAAGGGAACCTGGAACCAAGCACTGTCCCTTGAATACGTCAATGATATTATGTGCTAGTCCCAAAGGACAAATATGGAACATGTTCAAATTGCCAAAAGGGATATCAGAAAAGA
>NC_022028.1:36264394-36304078 GCF_000317375.1 Microtus ochrogaster | reverse complement strand
TGCGTGATCATAGCATAGGTCAGACTTTAGCCATAGGAGTTGATTATACATCTCCATCAGTTGTGATTCCACGCAGCTAGCTACATTAAAAATTTTTTAAAAATCAATAACAGAGAGTATAGAACAAGAATTAAACTGTTGATAATTATTCTTTTCATAAGAAGCACTTTAGAAATACAGAATGACTTTTCTATTGTGTAAGTTAAAGGTATGTCTGCCCACCTTTAAGAAGAAGGATTTATATTGAAGAATCCATCATTTAAAAATGCCTAGAAGCTATGAATGAGCTAGGTCACATATTAACAGATTTCTTTACCAAATCTGCAAAACTAGATTAAGGAAGTAGCTTTTCAAATTTGATGAAACAAATCTGTCAACACTGTTGTCTCCCCCAGTTCATTGTCATTCATCATATGCATGAAAGGCATATAATTTATTATTTTGAATCCCATTATCTAGCAACACAAGGCAAATGAGTTTAATGCAATTTTGTTGTAGAAACAAAAGACCAATAAGCTAAAAGTAAGTCAGATATGGACTGGAGAGATGGAGCAGTGGTTAAGAGCATGGGCTACTCTTTTAAAGGACTCAGTTCAGTTCCCAGCATGCACATGGTGGCTCACCACCCTCTGTAACTCCAGTACAGGAGATCCAGTGACTTCCTCTGTTCTCTGTAGGTACCACACCATGCAGATAAATCACTCATACACATAAAATAAAAGCAAACAAAGCTTTTAAACAAAATTAGACAAAGATATACTTCAAAGGGAAATAGAGAATTTGGATATCATTATTATTACTCCAAGAAATCTAAATTAGAGAAAATATCATTCAATCTAGAGAAATCAAACAAATTTGTATATGAAGAACTACAGAAAGCTAAACTACAACTATCTCCACACTAAATCCTAGTGAAACCACCGGTACAACTACTTTGGAAAGCTGCCTTATAGATCCACCTGGAACTGAGTGTGTGCACGTCCCACTAAGCTATCCTACCCTCGGGGGAGATGAGGTACACGTATGGAAATGTGCTCATATGTTCATCAAAAGACACAAAGATATTCGCTGCCGGCTGTTCCCGAGAGTTCTAAACTGGAGACATAGTCATGAGAATCAACAGAATGTGCTCCATGCAGGAGAGTGAGAAACCCCACACAGGGCATGTGTTGTTTGATTCTAGCTATATAAAGTTTGACTCTGACAACACGAATTCGGAGGAGGAATCAGAATGGTGATTACTCTGAAGGAGTGATCAGGGGAGAAATCTAACTCTGGCAATTCTGTTTCCTTTCCTAGGCTCTAGATACGCCGGGGTCTGCTGCAAGTTCTTACTGAGCTACATACTTTTGAGCTGGGTAAGCTACATACGTTTTTCTGAATGGCTGCTGTAATTTAGCTATTTTAAGTTGATATAAGGGCTGACAAGATGGGTGAATGGGTAAAGGATCCTGCCAAAGGCCCTTGCCACCAAGTCTAATGACATGAGTTTGATCCCCAGGACCTGCGAGATCCCGAGGGCCTGCGAGGTAGAACAGATTCCCACAAATTATCTTCTGATTTCCACACTTACACACACACACACACACACACACACACACACACACATACACAATACATTGATAAGTGTAATAAAATTGTGAGATGACTTAAAGCTGAAGGAAGCCAATGTACCAGTATCTGTGCCATGTGCAGTCTCTTAGCAGTTGACACTGACACAAGTCACCCCAGGACCACCCCTGTTGAGTGCATTTTCCCTTGTTATGGGGGTGATAAGAAAGCCAAATACACAGTCCGCTTTCTGCCTGGTTAAAGGAATTGTATTTGAAAAAGGAAAAAAAAAATCTGACTACTTGAAAATAAACACAAAAAGAGGAAGTTGCTGTGAGCTGGCTGTCAGAAAGGCCAGAGCCACCGAGTCTACACTGAGACTGGTTCTGCACGCCCTGGGACAAAGCTGCAAGCTGTCCCAGAGTCTCGGAGAATAGTCTCTGCTAAGCAGCGTTCCTGCCCGTGGAGCCTCAGCAGACACTCTGCTCAGCAAAGCAGAGCTACATGCAAATGCCCATGTTTTTCTTCCTGGCATTCAAATGAAGCTTCAGAAGCTAATAAAACCACTCTAGTAACCGGGAGGAAAGGGGCTAAGAAAGAGCAGTGTTTGTTTTCTGGAGATTAGGAAGGCATGTCGCAAGAAAGCCTTGTACTCTTTGCTGTTTGGATTCTCCGTGGGGTTGGCTTCTCTCCCCAACCTTCCCTCTGCCAAGATGCCACATGCTGACTATTTTATTGGTCACTGGGCAGCTTCATGTTCTATTGGAAGACAAAACAGTGTAAATGCACGCTGATGTCAGTGTTTTTCTCCAACATAAATCAGGAGATGGGAATACTGGACCATGACTGACCTGAGCGACAGAAGATATTGAACAAGAACAGATGGCAGAGAAGAGAAAATTATGAAGAAAACAGAGATTCTGGGATCTTATGATCAAGACATCGTTAAGTAGCAGAGAGAGACACCCATTGCTAGCCCATTATATTTTGCTTTAAAAGATCGAACTCAGGAAAGAGGAGAATAAAAGCAGTGATCATATTCAAATAGGCAAAGGGAAAATCACTGGGTAATTGCTACGGGAAACGCTCTTGGACACTGTAAACATTTGTCACTCATATTGGTTTAATAAAACACTGATTGGCCAGTAGTCTGGCAGGATGTATAGGTGAGGTGACCAGACCAGGAGAATTCTGGAAAAAGGAAAGGCAGGTACAGTAACCAGTCAGATGCAGAGGAAGCAAGATAAGAATGCCTCGCTGATCAAAAGTACCAAGTCACAAAACTAAACACAGATAAGAATTATGGGTTAATTTAAGCTGTAAGAGCTAGCTAATAATAATCCTGAGATAAATGGCCAAACAATTTATAATTAACATAAGCCTCTGTGTGTTTCGTTGGGGCTGAATGGTTTCGGGACTAGGTGGGACAGAAACTTCCATCTACAGGTAACTGTATTAAGTGAATCTCCAAAGCATATATTAGGCCATTAACATATACCTTGGGTAACTGAAAGACACAAGGCTAAATGCTAACAACTTCAAATAAATCACCTACGTAAACATCACCACTCATTTGTCTGCTTGTGCTCTGAGATGGGATCTCAGACTGTTCTCCCGCCTCATCCTCCAGGCAAGTTAATCGTCCCATATGGTTATATAGCAATTTACCCTGTTCAACATATTTCCAGAGACTCCTTTTCAAGGAATCCCATGGGGAGATGTAAGAAGTATTTTATGCATGTTTATCAAAAAAAAAAGAAAAGAAAATGGATAATTCTCCAAAGGCACACACAGATCAATACAAAGGAGTGATAGCAATGGTTCTCAGAGCGTCAACCCCATTGAGCAGCCAGGATTCCTCCTTTACTATTGCACATTCAATCGCGTTCTCATTCATCGGCCAGCTTCGGGTGGGATTCAAGACTGGATCGTGTCTCAGTATGCTTTTTATCCAACATTATTTCTCTACGTTGTCAGTAGCTTTAGCATCTGGTCTCAAAGACTGTCAAAAAAACAAAAAGATTTTCTTTATGTCCTGTCCTTCTATGGTAACTCAACAGAGAGTAGACCAAGGAAAACAATTGTCATACCTAGAATGACTCAGATGAACAAACACAGTCCTTAACTGAACTGCAGGACAAGACTGATTAGAAACCTGAGGATGGGAACTGGAGACGAACTAGCCAGGCAGTTTTAACAGGGGACCTGAAAGCAGCACTTTCAGAAATGGCAGAGGTCCTATGGGCAGCCCTGCACTTGCCGGGGCTCAGGGACTCCAGGAGAGAGTTCTGGTTTCTGGTTCCTTGTTATCTCTTCTCCTACATGAGTACGCCGCCTGGAAGCCATACCTCAGGATGTGACTGACACTGAGGCAGGTACCTGGACCGCCTCACTATGCCTCACCCCAGTGTCTGCCATCCTTCTGCTTACCAAAGCTCCCAGACTGTGGAATTGATGGGATGGTGTGTCAGCCCTGCTGTACCTGCACTGCTTCCTCTCTGTCCCTTAGGCTCTGACCTACGAATCTCTGACACGTTTCTTTCTAAAACCCACCCTCTGCCCATGGATTTCATCCTTCGAGTTTCTGAGATGAGGAAGGACCCAGAGCCACTAATTCAGTGGAGGCCTTGTGTGGCCTTTTGGTACTCTAACTCCTGACGTAAAGTCTACCTGAGGCAAGAACACAAAGCTCATGAACTTCACAGGATCCACATCTCCCCATTTCACTGAGGGCAAAACTATGGCTTGAAACGGAAGTGTGGTCCATACCAAAGGGCATAAAAATATGTCAGAGATGCATGGGGGAGAAGAGTGAAAAGCCATTATCAACTTGAACAGTCCCATCTACTTTTCATAACAAAGAAACCTTCTAAATATAAGCTCTTAGTAATGATTGCCTAATGATTGCTTTTCCAGGAGAAATCGTGTTTGGCTTTTCAGTTTAACTCAACAAGCTTGAAACACCTGCTCTAAGGTGTTGACGCTGAGAGCACAAATTCTGGTGTTTATTCTACGCAGGAGGCATCAACAGGACAGATGGTAGTAAGAGGGATGGCAAGGCCCAGGCACACTATAAACTGTCTCCTCAAATTTGGAAGCATTCAGATCCAAATTGGCCAAGCTAAAAGAGAGAGAGAGACAGAGAGAAACAGAAACAGAGACAGAGAGAGACAGAAACACAGAGACAGAGACTGAGAGAGAGAGAGACAGAGACAGAGAGAGACTGACAGAGACAGAGGTAAAGGGAGGGGAAGGGAGGAAGGGAAGGAGGGAGGGAAGGAAGGAAGGAAGGAAGAAAGAAGATCCCTGGCCTATGTCCTGAAATATTAGCCCTGATATTTGCCTCACCAATTCAATCTAGTCTGTGTTTTTTATATTCATAGCATATACATAATTGACCTTGGAAAAAAATTGGAAAATAGATAATACATACATGTCCCTGGGTCCAATGAACCTACAATAAGCTGAAAAAAAAAATACAGGTGGCACATTTCCAAGGCAGGAAATCATACTCATTACAATGGAAATAGCAAGAGCTGACCATAACTACGAGGTCGGAATTCCAATGCAAAACCTCTCCAGCCACAGGCGATTTCAAGTAGAATAATGAACCGAACTTCAGCTACCAAATGAGGATAATAATTCCAACTTTCCAGGGTATTAATGAGGTTAAATTATTCACTTTGAAATACCTTCCCCACATTTCCTTACTTGATCTAGATCTATGAACAAACTTCAGGCCATGTTGCCTCCCTAAAAATGTTCCTGACCGTCTTTCTTCGGCAACAGTGGATTGGGATTTAAGCTGCCAGATATTTCCCACCTTTTCAAGCTTCAAATGCATAGCTAAATTTTGGGGATCAAAATAAACGCGCCTAAAATAGAAATCGTTGCCTTTTTTATACACACACTTCCCCTTGCCTCGCTGAGCCTTTTCAGCCTGAATGGTGCGCTGATTGCCAACTGAACCGTGAGAAGCCCTGAGCAACAGCTTCGCTACCTTCTTCTCTTTGCATTTTTCTACTCTTGGTAGCTGTTCCTTGTCCTTGGTGGGGCACAAGTTTGGGGGAAGAAATGAGTATTTGACTCCTTAAGAATGGGTGCGTGCAAATGTCGCGTGCGAACGTCACAGAAGGGGACACGTGAAGGAAAAACGGCGAGAGCGCAAGCTTTTCTGCTGTTCTGCTTTATCGTGTTGATCTTTTCCTTTCTCGGTAATTCCACCAGAGGCGACTTCTTAAAATTCAAACCCCATCTTCACTCGCCGCTTGACAACTTTCCAGTGAGTGTTAAAAAGTATTCACCGGAGAGCTCACGCGTGATAAAGCTCACAGGGGTCGCTGTGAGAACGCTCTCTCCCTGGTCCCTTTCCTGCTCCTGTGAGGTTTCTGGGTCCTCTGCCTGCGCCGGGCTTGTGGATCCTCTGAAGTCTCCTGGATTCTCACGTCACGATCTGTCATGCACAGACCCCACTCGTGCCGCGCCTCTTCCACAGCACAACTTAACACCTGGAATCAAGCCATTGCTTTCCGCTGTGCTTAGATGTTAACAGGGCTATGTCTCTCACCAAATTGTTTCATTGTCGTCCAAAGACTGGAATGCCCCCAATGACTGGCCTTTGTGTAAGAGTAGCTCCGAGTCCTAATGAACGAATAATACCCTTTACCACCAGTAAGGAAGTGAGAACACTGTGAGAGGAGAAGATGATAATTTAGGTATCTGCAAAATAAAACGTCTGATTTTGGAAAATTATAGTTGTGTTAACAACTATGTTTTTTAAAGGTAAGATCTGCTGGGCCTAGCAAGGAATTATCTTGTGTTCCAAATGAAGCTGATGATGCCTGTTTGTAAACTACCCTTGAAAGTGTTCTGGCCAAGGCCTCTTTTCAAAAGCTAGCAATGACAACTTTTACCACTGGCACACAAGGGCATCATTCAGACCGTAATGCCGTGGAGCTTAGGAGATATTAGAAAGCACCTGCTTTCGAGCACATTCTCCGACAGGAAGCAAGACCGTGAACAGGAGGGGGATAACAGTGTTTCCACAGCAGTTTACATTTTCTCCAAATGCCAAGCTGGCGGCCCTGCGTTAAAAACCGAGGTCAACAATCTTGCCGTGATTGGGTCTCAACGAGTGTCTACACGGTAGGACGGATGGCTATGGGAAAATACGAGAAAATTACTGCCTGGCCCTGAAGTCTCGTTTTCCCCAGAAATTGTTAGTTATTGCCAGTAAAGGGAATAGGTTAAAACTGGTGAACTAGATAAGAGCTAGTCTGGGAAACATAAAGTATAGGGAGCTTATGCCTCACAGAGAAATGGCTATTTCTAGATGTGCAGGTAGGAGACGCTTAAGGTAACTGAGAGAAGAGTCTGTGGGCTCGCTAGCCCTCTCAGACATGAGCTGTGAAAACCTGAGCTCCTCCCGCCCACAGTTTCCACAGTGAATGGCATTCAATCCAGTTGTTCGAGCCAAAAAAAAAAAAAAATGTTTTAAACCTTAAATGTCTCTGTCTTATATGTTATGTTCAGTCTACTGGGAGGAAAAATCTATCCATTACCGTCATTTATTCAGAATTTGATCTATCACTTCTTTCCTACTTCAAAGCTATCTATGTCATTTCCCACACTCCCTCCTCTATATTCTACATGACAGTTTAGAAGTCTAACGCCCATATTCTCAGGCGTTTGAATACTTGGTCCCCGATTGGTGGCGCTGTTTAGAGGGTAGAGCTTTGTTGGAAGAAGTATGTCACTGGGGTGGGCTTTGAGAGTTCAAACCCCCATTTGCTTTCTCTGTATACCTTCCTCTAATTTGAGATGCGAGCTCTCAGCGGCTCTAGTCAAAACACCTGCCCTGGGCCACGCTTCCCTGCCATAATGGTGATGGACTCTTATCCCTCTGGAACCACAGGCCCCAAATAAACCTGCCCTAACTATAGTTGCCTTGGTCATGGTGTTTGTCACAGCAGCAGAAAGGTAGCTAATCCATTCTCCATGCTCACTGAGACCATGTCATATAGACCTCCTTGCTATTTTTCCAAGAGTCTAGTCATGTCCATAATTTCAGCCTTTCCAGTACTGGCATGCTGCTCTAGATCTATGACTGGACTCACTCTCACTACATTCATTCATTCGTTTGTTTGTTCGTTCGTGTGTGCATGCGTGCATGCGTGCTTGTGTGCATGCATTCTTTCAATTTGTGTGTAGATGGATGTACGTGCCAGCTGCCTATCCGGAGGGCAGAAGACACTTGCAGGAGTTGGTTCTCTCCTTATACCACACAGGTCCCAGAGACCTCACCCAGCTTGTCAGACTCAGCAATAAGCGCCTTTCCCCACTGAGCAATCTCATTGGCCCCTGCCTCGTTTCTAAGTTTTTCTAAGACTTGTCAGGAAGATTTTCCCTGATTACCTAGTCAAATAGCTCAGCCAACAACTCCAGTCTCAGTCTGCCATGTCCCCTTTCCTTGTTTTACTTTCCTCTTATTATTCATATTAATGTATATTATAGTTAATACTTTGGGTGTATTTTCACTAGAATGGAAGTTTCATCAAAGTATAGGGTAAAATATGTATGTTTAATAAATGGATTAGAAGTGGTATTTATCTACTCCTCAAGTCATTAAGTATATGCAGTTAAATATTTAGAGGCTCTTAATGATATATAAAAAAAAATGTCTTCTCTTAGGACAATAAAAATGCCAGAGAACACTTAAAGATCAAAGACAGAGAAGTGGTACAGATATTGATGGGACAAACTTGATCCTCCATTTGATAATTCACTCAAGACTTGAGGAAGCACATGGCTGCATCTCAAGACTTAGTTGTGATTTTAATTTCAGTCCTTTTTTGATACTCACCAAAAGCCTCATGGAAGCTGATGAGCTAACCACAAGGCAGGTCAACAGCTGGAGCTGACGGATAGCTGTGTATGCTTCGGAAGATGATTGGCATTAGAGCTCAGGCCGCTAACTGACAAAGATTTTCCTACTCAAGAACTAATCACAGAAAAGTACACCATGGTGTCTACCTCTAATCTTTATTATTTGGGGGAAGGTGGGAAAATTGTGAGTTTGAGGACAACTGAAGAAAAACCCTGCCTTAAAAATTAAAGAACAGTCCAGAAAGCCTAGCTCATGCAGGACATTTACTGTTTAGGTTTGCCCGTTTAAACACTCGTGTATCTAGGAATGGCTTCGATCCACTCATGATACATAAAATAAATTAGCATTCTCACACTCTAGAGAGAAATATGAATTTAGCACCGAATGGAATAGCAGATGACTAAACACTAGGCTTCCCCCACCCTCTGCTCCTCCCTTGTTTCTGTCATAAATACAACAGATGCAAGATGCTGGAATGAGGACAACCCCAGAAGGTAGATGTTTGCCTCTAATGCAGAAATAAACCATTCAAAATTTCATTCCACACAGCATGCCAGAGCTAGCAAGAACTCCTCAGTTCCTCTACTGCCATTAGGAGGGCTTTATGACTAAATGTATCACGCAAGTCTCCATAGTTCAATGAAGCATATGGCTGCCTTTGGTGTTAGTGGTGGCTAAATACCTTTTATAAGTTTATAATAATGGCATCCAAGGCCAATATAAATTGCTACCACATAAATGATTTGGAATAACTACAGTTCCCGCTGAATCTTGAACATCAGTCAAACCTGCAATGCACAGAGGTGTGAAACACAGCTTTAGAAAAGGTAAGTTCACAGACTGCAGCGTTGGCACAGCAGTTAAGAGAGCTTGCTGCTCTTGAGGAAGACCTGGGTTTGGTCCCTGACACCTACACAGTGGCTCACAGCCATCTAGAACTCCAGTTCCAGAGGATCCAACACCTTCTTCTGACCTCTGCGAGCACCAGGCATACACATGGTGCACATACATACACGCACATGAAACACTCAGACATGTAAAATAAATAAATCTGATTTAAAAATTGAGATCAGTTCCGAGGACATAGCTGTTTGGCATTAAGTAGAAAAGTACTCTCGGTTTCACCTCTTTTAAGAGCATAGCCCCCAGGGGAAACGACAGACAGCTCCTTATCAGCTGTCCTGTGTTCCTAAGGGTCTGCAATTTCTGCTGCCCTGTTAAGCGTTGAACTTTCATCCTCATTTTTATTCACTGTTGGACATGTAATGAATTTGTACACCATAGTTAGACAATTTCACTTAAAAAAATTCAACCTGGTCAAGGGAATCTATAGAAAAAAATAAAAATACAAAAGCCACAGCTGAGATCATGCTAATGACTAAAGACTGAGGCTTTCCTCCTAAGAAAAAACCAATGCCCCTTTCCCACTGCCATTTAACACTACACTAGTACTGTTCACATAGTTTGAGATAAAGACACACACACAAAAAAAAAAAACAAAAAAAACGCCATATTGGAAAATAAATGGTAAAGCATCCTCTATTTGTTGATGGCATGATATTGTATATAGGTAATTCTCAAGAAAAATCACATACCCAATAAAGATAATAAGAATGGTTGGACTATAGATTGTAAGATAATATTGAAAAATCATGATTGATAGATAGATAGATAGATAGATAGATAGATAGATAGATAGATAGATAGATAGATAGAACATATTTATAATTTTAAAGCCAAAACTAAAATTGGGGAAATGATTGCAACTATATAACAGCGATGGAGTTAACAAAAGTACACAGAAATGATCTCTTCAATGTGACCACTGAAAACCATCAAACACCATTAAAGACATCCACTAAGATGGAAGAATTGTGTATCGTGTTTTGGAAGATAATGTGGTGAAAATAGCAATGTAGCCCAAGCAAAACTGCAGGTCGAATGCCATCCCTATCAAAATTCAGCAGAGTTCTGTTTTGTTCTGTTTTGCAGAACTGGGAAGGATAATCTTAAATTTCATATGGAAATGTAAGGGACCAAGAATAGTCAAAACAAGCTTACAAATTAGAAAAAAAAATGTCGAGGAATACACAACTCAAAACTTATTACAAAGGCTGGAGATGTTGCTGACAGAATGTGTACCCAAGCACCACAAATAACAAGAACTTACTACCAAAAAAAAGCACAATGTTATAAGACAGATATACAGGCCAGTGCACCATAATCCAGAGTCAGACTAAATCCTTCGATTTATGGTCAGATTTTCAACAAGAAAATGAGTCGATGGAGAAAAAACAATGATATCGCCCGATGGTGCCAGCACAAATGAGTGTCTGTAAGCAAAGGAAAGGACTGGGACCCTTTTTTTAACATACGCACAAAGCAAGTGAAGGCGATCACAGTCTTTAAGAGCTAAATCTACAGAACTCCTAGAAGAAAATGTGAACACAAGACTCTGTCATTTCAAACTAGATGTTTTCTTCAGGGTGGCAGCAAAAGCATGAACAACAACAGAAAAGTCACAACACGAACTTTGACACCAAAACCTGCATCAACACATACTATGCAAAGGGGGGAAGGCACTCCAGAGAATGGCGGCGCACTTTTAGAAACCCTATGTGTCACAAGGGCTTTATATCTAAAACATGAGATGAGGCAGATAAAACGACAGTGATTATTTTTTAATCTTGAAATAAATGAAAATGAAAGAACAGCAGCACCAAATCTCTGCGATACAGTGAGAAAAGGTAAGTTTACAGTAATTATACCTACATGAAGAAAGAACAGAAGGGCTGGCAAGGCGCTTGGTGGGTAAACAGGTGTGTCAGTGGGGCGACCTGAGTTTGAGCCCTGGAGCCCGGGTAGAGGTGGAAGGAGAAAACTGACTCCACAGTGTTGTCCTCTGACCTCCACACTGGCACTGTGGCAGGCATGACTGCCCCCTCACACACACTCACACACACACTCACACACACACACTCACACACACACTCTCACACACACTCACACACACACTCACACACACACACACACAACCACACACACACACACATACATATATACACACACACACACACTCACAGAGACAAAAGCAATAAATTAGTTTTTAAGGTGAATTTGTCTGAATCAAGTGTATGAAATCAGACAAGATGTGTAGTCTCTAACCCAAATCAGGTCCATGCTAATCTGGAACAACTGGCTTTGGTATCTCCTGGATAAAGAATAACCTGAGTAGAATCTTCTGCTTGTTCAAATGTTAGCCTCTTTATTAAGACGTTCTGACGGATGCATACACAGAGCAGAAGGAAGAAGTTGATGTTACCAAATTGCTTTATTGTTTGACACCTATTTTATTACAGTCTGGTCCCAGCAGCTTTGTGACCGGAATGTAAATTCCATCCCATCGGTGTCTGCTCACTGATTGGAGCTGAAGCTCTCGGTCCCTGCAGTCTCTGTCCTTTCCTGCTCTGGTTTGCCGGTTCTTCTCTGCTGCAGTGGAACTCTCATTGCCCCAGGCCCTGCCAGCAGGAAAGGTGCGCACAAGTCCTCAGAGTACGCCCTGTGAATCCATCACTGTTTTTCCAGACTTTCACATCAAGTCCTACCGCTTCTCAGTTTGCACAGTATCTCCCTGAGCAGAGAGAAGTGATTATGGAAAACACCCTCACCAAATAGAGCAGGGAGACTAGAAAAAGAGCTGAGGTCTTGGTAGCTTTTTCTCTTGTAGGGTGAGGCATTTTCTTTCCTTTTATCTTTATGAATAAATGTTTATGGATTGGGGTACCTACGCTACCATCTGCACTGGCTTCAGCGGCCACTCAAACTTTAATTTCTTCACACAATGTGAGGAACCTCATCGCCACCTCTGACTTCTGTCTCTCCAAACAGTGTTGACACATGCAGGAAAAAGTTATTTCAAGTGGTATTTATGGTGCTGTCATAAAGAGACCCCAGATGGCAATTATGCTAGGCTTGGAAACATTACAATTCCAATGGACTTTAAACTCGAGTGACGCTCTGGGCTTCTGAGGGTGCAGTTGATGGCTGAAGCAAGAGTCATCCACTGGAAACAAATGCAGGGATTGTGTGGCCACCTTGGGTCCTTTGCAATGTGCTCTTCCTAAACAGCATGTGCTCTTCCTAAACAGCATGGCCTTGATTCTTTAACAGCAGTGGTGCGGCCTCTCACTTCCCCCTGCCCTCATCCAGTGATTTGTGTACAAATGTGCCATGTTAACTGAATGAACATGCATAGTTCTTATTAGGTATGTTTACTTTTCCATTGACCTTTAAAGCTAGCATACAAAGTAACGGTCTCCATTGCTACATCTCTGGGCATGTGTCTTTGCTCTCATTCAGCCCTTCCCCCTCTGTTGCCATCTCTAGCTCTCGAAGGACTTTCACCTCCAAGACAGGAACTATACTTTCAGAGTGAGCAAGGATTTTCCGGTGTGGCTCCTGCCTTTTCTAATTAGCCTTGCCATTTTCTCACTTCCTCATCGTGTTGTTTTGGATACTTGTCTTCTCCGCATCATTTGCTTATGTTTGGGGAATGACACTTTTTTCCTTGATTAGTTTTAAGTCGCTTTATGTTCTTACTGAATTTGATCCTCTGTCTCTGGTCAAGGTTATCCCCTTCAGTTCCCCCCCCCCTCAAAGACCAACAGGTGGCCTTTTATAGAAACCTGCAGGGGGAAGGGCTAGAAACAGGACTCAGCAGCTGAGAGCATGCAGTGCTCTTGAGGAGAAACTGATATGTGGTCCCAGCACCCACACCCATCTGGTGGTTCACAACCCCCTGTAGCCCCAGCTCCAGCTAAGCTGATGTCCTCTTCTGTAGGCAGATTTTTCTGTCCCACCTGCCAGCTCCCAATAACCACACCAAAACTTCTGATTAATTGTAAAAGCTTGGCCAATGGCTTAGGCTTATTACTAACAACCTCCTACAACTGGAATCAACCCAAATTTTTATTAGTCTATATTCTACCATGTGGCTTTTAGCTCTATCCCATTTTGTGTGTCCGACTCATTCTGTGTCTGTCTGACTTCTCCACCCTTCTTCTTCCCAGCATTCTCTCTGCCCCCCAAATCCTGCCTAGGATATTGGCTAGCTTCGTATTAGACCAATCTGAGTGACAAACCTTCACAGTGTATAAAAAGATTATTCTGCAATACTCTTTTGGTCTTTGCAGGCACCTGCACTCACATACACCAACTCACAATCACACACACACACACACAAATTAAAAACAAATATTCTTATTTTTAAATGAGTACTTAAAAAATCATGGAAGTGTGGACTTTCGTCGTTTCCTAAGCACTTTTGATTTCACTATTCTGGAAGCAGATTTCTCTGGTGTCCACAGAGCCTATCAGCATGTCGGATTCTAGATGGTCTCTAGAAACGGCTGTGTAATGAACAGTGTCTCTGGGATCCTGACTCTGACAAAGTAGGCTGGAGAATCTCATGGTCACTAGTCATAGCTTTTCTCTGCCCTCAAAATCAGTATTTCCTCCGCAGCTGCAGAGCCAGCGGGACTTCTCTGTGGGTACTTGGCTTCATGACCTCTGAAAACAAGCAAAGGAAAGACAAGAAGGAACCGGCTTTGATGGCCAAGCTGGTAAAGGCGCTTGCTGTGCTTGCCTTACAAGCTGAATTCAACCCCCAGAACCCATAAGACGGTGGAAAGAGAGAACCAACTGACCTTCACACACATCATGAACTAATAATAAATTCTTTACATTTTTAAAGGAAAAAAATCACTCTTTTTGATCCTGCAAATATAATAATTTTATAGTTTACTACATAATTTGGTTGAGTAATATATTCTTATATTATGGTAAGAATTAACAGTTTTAAATACCCATACAATGTTTGTCCTATTATATGTGGAAAAATATGGTTTGTAATAAGGAACATTGTCTTTTCACTATTTCTCTTTTTCATTTCAGTTCCAAAAAAGTATAAAGTCATTGAAATCCTCAATAGTTATATATATTTAATATTATTGTATATTGTATGCTGTTGCACTACACATTATGAAAAATGTATTGAACATATTTAAACTAAGTAACGTATGTTAAGGTTCTTGGAGTCATGCATGACACAGGAAAGTGCCATGTTAGTGTTTCCTATTAGTTGATGCTTGAAACCATGCATAATTCGTTCAAACAGCAGAACTCTGTGTGTAAGGGAAAAAAAACGTTCATAGGCTGGCAGATTGACTTTGTGGATAAAGGTGCTTGCCGCAAAGCCTGAGGACCTGAGTTCAATCCCTGGGGCCCACATGAAGGAGAGAAAGAGAGAGAGAGAACCAACTCCTAAATTTGTCCCATGACACAAGCACATTGTAGCACACAAATGCAACAAAGCAAATTTAATTTCTATGACTTTTCTTATTGTTTTTTTAATTGATTTGCCATACCAGTTACCCCTTGCTGACCATGCTGACTGCTGTACTTTTAAGATTTCCATACTCCATAGACACAATGAAAATATTTGGACTAAATGTAGGTATGTGAGGGGACTGACTCTCTGAGCTGTGACGATCATGTGACTCCAGCAAGGTACTATCTGCTTCCTGTTGGTCAAGCTGGTGATATTCCAGGGTGTGGTTGTACCCACACGCTAATGAGAAAGGATGGTTTTGTCTTCTCCCTCTTCTCCCTTTGACTATGCATTACATCATCCTTCTTCATGGGAAGATGCCTTAATCTGTTAGTCATTGCAAATGCCTCCCGCTTGGCACCTCCAGAGCTGGTATTTCAGACATACAGTTTCCCAAATGTCGTTTTTAGAGAACCATTCATACATTTTTCAAGCTCTTTGGCTAATATCAGTTGCAGGCTGTGTTCTTAACAGTTCTGTCCCTCTTAGTTTTAGAGTTTAGCCTTGAAGGGGGTTTTGGAAATTTTTTTGAATATCATTTGTAGGTTTTTTGTAATCTCGTTATTACAAGGCCTCTGTCATGTAAACTGCCTCTGTATGCATAAAAAGAAAAGAAAAGGAAGATGGTCAGGATTGGCCCCGAGACAATTCTTAAGAAGACATGCACCTCTCTCACAACCCAGTCCCCAGGACAAGTTACAGAAGGGATGACCACATGCGACAGACCACTGACCCTGTTCTGTCAAAGCATTCGGTGTCTTAATTGGATTCAGCAAGAGCAGCCCCGCAATAACCCATTGTGATTCAGTGCTATCTATTTTTGCAGTGTTTGAATAAGAACCACATTTTGGGTGAAGTACTGCTTCCTTAATGGATTGTATCCATCAAAGAATGAAATTCTGGGTGTTAGATGTGAAATATACCTTGAGGTGAGAAGATTTTTCCAGGTATCTGTCAAACCATATCATCTTTTCTGTGTGTCAAGTGGACTCTGAAATGACTGGTATAAAATACTATGTTTTCTACCAAATCTGTCTTCTTAGGGCCTCACAATAACAACATCCTCTAATTGTAAGGAAATGTGTATATGTGGTTAAAATTCTTTCCATTCCCTATTGCAAAAAATATTATCATTTTCCTCTGCATCCACCTTGGGTGATACATAAGGGGGGCTTAGCCTCTTGCTGCAAGTTAGTGCTTCTACCCTGCCTTCCAGACGTAACCTAGACCCTGTGGTCTTGTTCATTCCAGATCATGGCTCTTATTTTAAAATGACACCATTATCAGGTTTGTATGTTAGTTAGCACAGGACTAGCAGATATAAATTATGCTTACAAATACATTTGCCCATTACCTCTTTATGGATTCTGGTATCTAATATAAGACTACTGGGAAGATTATTTTAATCCAATGTAACAGATTCATATCAATATACCACATAATCATTTTTTTAAGTAAAATAGATGGTAAGGCATGTTTGTAGAGTGATTCATTTCAACACTATTCTAACATTGCTTATAGAAAATTGTGATACTGATGAGGGCGTTCTCTTTGAGGGAAATCATAAAAGCAAAAATAGAGAATGATATCCCCTGAAAGTCTGTATCTTCTGTGTCCTGGAAAATGAGAATGTTTCCTAATTAAAGATAAAGGATTATGAAAGTAAAAACCATGGATGTTGGAACATAAAGTGATATTTTAATAAGTCATAAAGTCAACAGAAGGCAGCAGTATGTACTTTAAAGTTCAAAAAGTCATGGTGTAGATTAAGCTTTCTGAAACCCTCCATATGATAAGCATCATTAGGATGGTTAATCTCAATTGTCAAGTTGATGAGGTCTCAAATCACCTAGGAGATGAGCCTTTGGGGACATCCATGAGGCACTGAGGTGGCCTCTGGGCATGGCTGTTAGGGATTATCTTGATTGAGCTCATTGGAGTGGGAAGAATCTCCCACTCTGGGTGTCACCATTCCCTGAGCTGGCATCACAAACTGTATAAAGAGAAGGAAGGCACTCATTCCTCTCTGTCTCTTGGGAGTGGATGTGATGTGACCATCTCCTGTTGCTCCTGCTACTCTGACTTCCCCACCATGACTAACTGCAACCTGGACTCATGAACCCAACTCTTTTCTTCTTTACATTGTTTTTCCTCATAGGATTTTATCGTGGTAGCAGGAATAGTTACTAAGACAGTCATTCACCATTTCCAAAGTTGTGCAAGCTCCCAAAGCTCATTTGTACATGGTAGGTGTGGTAGTTTGAATGTAATAGGCCTCCATAAGCCCACAGGGAGTGGCACTATTAAGAGGTGTGACTTTGTTGGAGGAAGTGTGTCACTGTGGGAGTGGACTTTGAGGTCTCCCTATGCTCAAGCTACACCCAGTGACACAGTTCACTTCTTGTTGCCTAAGGATCAAGATGTAGAGCTCTCAACTCCTTCTCCAGCACCATGTATGTCTGCCTGCATACTGCCATGCTCCCCGTCATGACAATAATGAACTAAACATCTGAAACAGTAAGCCACCCCAATTAAATATTTCCCTTAATAAGAGTAGCCGTGGCCATGGTATTTCTTCACAGGAATAAAAACCCTAACTAAGACAGCAGGTGAATCAAGGTTGTACCCACAACTCTTAATTTGGAGTGTGTTTGTGGATGATTTTGTGCTGGGGTAGCCTTATAGCCAAATGTTAAGATCAAGGTTTCAGAATCAGTTTTGTCTGATGTAGTTATACCATTATACAATGTCTGGCTTTTCTGACCCCAGTAGTTTTTAAAGCAAAGCCAAGTGAAACAAAAAAGACCCAAAAAAAAAAGGAAGAAAAAGAAAAACACTGCAAGAAAACAAAAGTTGCCCAGCTTAAGAAGATGTTCTTATAGTTGGTGGCTAGAATCAATGTATTGGAACGTCCCTATTAAACACTTGAGTAGAACATTCAGGCCATAAATACAAAGCAAACAGAAGCCACAAGACACAAGCTGTCTAGCTATAATATTTCCCACATTATATGTAATAAGGCATTCGTGTAAGAATATAATTAGAAGCAAGGACAGTGCCCAGGTACGCGGTAAGAGAATTGATGTGGTAATGAGAACATTAGCTCTGGCCTTCTCTCACTTAAACTGAAATTTGTGCTTTCAGCATTCCCCTCCAGGAGCCCTTGTACATTTGATTCTCTAGATTATTTTCTGATTTTAAAAGCTGCAAAGCTAGTCTTTAGCTCCCCGAGAGCCTGTTTGTTCTCCGAACAACAGGCTCGGAATTACAGCTTCACAATTATCACTCACAGGCTGGTCTTAAAGAGCCCAGCTGTGCAAGCATTACACAACGATCCAAGAAACAACTGGGGCAACCGTTGTCTGATATCATTTCATAGTTACAAAACGAGTGTCTGCTATCAGAATTTAAAATTATGTGCTTATAGTTAGGGACTGGTTACATATTTGACTCCTGTATAAACAAAAGTTTGTATAAGTACCAAATATTAACCAAGATGCTTTGGGTTTAATTTCAAGAAATACCTTTATCTAGAGACTGATGCATGCCATCTGTGTATTCCACACTGAGGTCTGTATCCTCCACCCCACCCTATCCCTTTTTAAATTTTGTTTTGAGAAGAGTCTCACTGCATTGTCTGAGCGATTCTGATCCCACTGCCTCGGTCTCTGAGGAGCCATGCATCGTCACATCCAGCTTCCTTCCTAACTCTTCAGAGTTTACCAGGATTCTGTTCTGAGTTTCATGGAAGCAAAAGTTTCATTGGGAATTTTCAGCATCCATACTATAGAAGCTTTTGAACTTTTTCTTCCTGGATTGCTGTTACCTCCCTTATTTGATCTTAAATTATGTTAATTAAAGCTTAGATTGAATATTTTATATTGTGTTCTGTTTCTCCTTCCTGGTAGGAAATAAATTAAATGCCTAACATCACTTGGAGACTTTTCAAACCAATGTTAAACTCCCAGATAATTAACTCTGAGAAAAATCACTAGAGAATCCGATCTTGTGTCATTTAATTGAACACAGGAATAAAGAAAGTATCTTATTGAGAAAATTCTCATCCTCCTGATAACCCTACACCCAGATTAGCATCCTGTGATATCTACAGGACAAAATTCCTATGTCCCAGTACTGTATCTAAAAATTAAGCTAAAAAAAAACCCATGTTTTATTGTTTTGTATTAATTACTCATTTAAAATAAGTCAAATGACATAACCTTTTCAGCTGTTAAGCCGGACAAAAGTAGACATTGGTAAGGCAGTGAGCTGAGTGAGCAATTCAGACCTGGGAAGGAGAGAAAATGTCACAGGGAAGAGTACTTGATGATCTTTCAGAGAACTGGAGTTCAGTTCCCAGAACCCTTATCAGGTGGCTTTCAACCTGTAACTCCCACTGTGGGGGAATGGGGTCCTCCAAGGGCACCTACGCTCACACAAAGGTGCACAGAAGCACAAATAAAAATAACAGAACTTTAAAAAACAAACTGAGGCATTCAGACTGAAGCATAATCCGAATATAGAGTCAAGATAAACAAGGCATCACTTCTCCAGTGTCTGTAGTATGTTCTGCAGTCTAGTGAATAATACAGGCAGTCAGAAAAATAATTTACACCAAATTAAAGAAAGAACACATGGTACAGAAGAAGCTGAAGAGAATAATGCTCCCCTAATGGTTTAAGTACAGCCTCAAGGGGTGAGATCAGTTCAGCAGTAGTGGAGAAGACAAACGAGTTTAACAGCGTACATAAACTTCAAAGGAAAGAAGGTACATTCTCCTACTACCATCCTTGTTGTTGTTGTTGTTATGTGTGTGTGTGTGTGTGTGTTGAAAAGTGTGTTGTGTGGCACATGATAGCTGTATGACACTCAACAAGGTCCCTTTTCTTCAATTCATATCCATCTTTGTAATAAGCAAAAAAATAACATCACCAAATAAGAAAGGGCAGACAAAATGAAAGCCTTAGGAAGTAGTTTAGAATCTCATTAGAAAATCTCACAGCCTTTTGTTACAGGATGGAGGAAATGGGGCTGGAGAGATGGCTCAGGGTGAAGATCACCAGTGCTCTTGCAAAGAACCTGGGTTCAGTTCCCAGCACCCACATGATGGCTCAGAAACCCCCTGTAACTTCACTCTGGGAGATTTGACACCCTCTTCTGGCCTCCATGGACACCAGATAGGCACATGTACATATGCACAGACAGGCACTCATACACACGAGACAAAATAACCTTGGAAAAGAAGAAAAAATAATATTCTTCAAATGGTTATTAGGGGGTTAAAAATTGTTATCATGAATGTATAACATGCAGACGCATAATAATCTCTAAGTCTAGAACCAAGTAGCGAAGGCTTATGTGATAACACAGTAGAAACACGAGTCTCAAGATAATGAGGATCTTAATGTTCCTGGAACGTTATTTCACAATGATAAAATTAAGTCATTTGAGAGTTGTAATAGATTTAACAAATTATAATATTTTCTGCAGGAACATTCTCATAAAGCGTATACTCCTTTAGAATTACACTTCACAACTTAGATATACCAGTGAGCACACTGGCAAAGCAAGCTTGAGAGAGATATTAACATAGCTTAGCATTGTGCTCAGAGCATGGATTAGATCAGAAAAGTGGATTTCAGTGACAGCTACAGTAAGCAAATCTGTGATTCAGTGCTTCTGTTCTACCGTCTTTGGAAATGGTGACACTTCAACTCCGCAAGGAAAGCAAAATACCTTGAACTCTGCTGTGTGCACAGGGCACAGTCAATACCTGGTCGTTTGTGCATCCACTGAGTTGCACTGTCTTTAAGAGCTTTTTCTTGGTTGCTCCTTCTTATTGCTTCCCAATGTTTAAAAAGTTACTGTTTTAAGAGCTCATGACTTCTTATGGCTACCTATTTCATGCTGATAAATCCACTGGTGATCTCAAAAAAAAAAAAAAGTCAATAAAGATCTAGTAACAAATAAGTTGAGAATAGCAGGCTGGAGCGATGGCTCAAAGTTAAGAGCACTTGTTCCTGCAGAGGACCTGGGTTAGACTTTCAACACCTGAAATGGTCACCCAAAGAAAGCACTTAGGTTTCAAAGGATCCGATGCATCCTTCTGACATTTGTCTACACAAGAAATACGGCAAACACACATGCAGGCAAAACACTAGTAAGCAGAAAATGAGATAAACTAAACTGAAAAAATTGAAAAAAAAAGAAAAGAAATGTTCTACTGTATGATATTTAGAAGTACAGTGTGAATACAAGGAAAAGAATGATTGAAAAACAAAATAGTTCTTTCTGGCCCAAGAACTGTAAGATAGAAAAGCTGGAATTGATATATTTTATTATATCATCAGCTTAATTTATATGTATTATCTTTATAAAACTAAAAGTTAAATGAAAAATAATAAACAATGGATGATATATTTAAGAAAATAGTCAAATGATTTAAAACTGATTTTCTACAGAGAATAACTGGAAAATAGCTAATCAAGGGACTGCTATTTTTTTCATTTCAAGCTTTTTAATACTTTTATTTTTTAAACCTTTGCATAATAATATGATTAAACTTTAAAAGTTGAAATTTTCTGAACAAATATTTTTATCAAAAATCCATGTATACGCAGAATCTTCTCTGGGTATGAGTCAAGTATTCAAGGGGAAAAAAACAGTATCAGTATACAAAAGAAGAAAACTCGATACTAGTTACATCCCGGCAAAAATTTATCACCTGAAATACGCACTCTTCTGTGGGTATTTATTTATTTAATGTATTTATTCTTCTCTCTTACAATATATCCCAACCACAGCCTCCGCCCCTTCCCCTTCTACCACTCCCTCTCCCAACTCTCCTTTCCCCAAGACCCATTGCTTTTTCATTTGTCCCCCACAATGAGAACTTCAAATAAACTCGTATTGGGAAAGTTAAGAAAATCAGTGATTGGGAAGAACAAATTGCATCCCAATCCCTTATACTTCCATTAATGCTTCATAAAGCCATCTCAGAAGCCCTCAACAGCCAGTCCACATTTTATATTTAATTTTGACTTAAACCACTTTTAAACTCATCACACACACACACACACACACACACACACACACAATTTCTTAGGCTTTGAAGACTATAGGAAAATAACTTAGTGTCTATCATTGAGGACTTTATAATCTTGACATAACATAGCAGTAACTACTAAAAATCAGAAACTTTAGAGATACAAAAGAGGAACATAAGAAGAACAAAAAAGAAATTTCTTATAATTCAGAGGACTATGAAGTAGAGGGGCTTTGAAAATAGTAGGAGTTGAACAAGAAGCTAAGGAAGGAATTGCTGTAGAGTAAGACAGCATCCTGAATCCTGAGAGAGCAAATGCAGCACTGGTCCCTGCAGGCAGACACTCAGGTGACTGCATCTCTGGATGGATGAAGGAAAGCCATAAAAAACAATTGATGAGCAAACCGTGTGGGAGCTAAACTTGGTGTTCCTTGGGAGTTAAGTTAATAACTTTGTAAATCACGTATCAGAAATCTAGATGTTCTAATGAGGAGCTGGAGAGATGGCTCAGAGAGGAAGAGCACTGGCTGCTCCTCCAGAGGTTCTGAGTTCAATTCCCAGCAACCACATGGTGGCTCACAACCATCTGTAATGAGAGCTGCTGCTCTCTTAATGTCAGTAGGCATACATGCAGGCAGAACAATATACACATAATAAATCAAAAAATCTTTTTAAAAAAGTCCTGATAAACAAGTGAAATCAAGATTTACTCTCAAGGAAAATTAATCCGAAAGTATATATGAAAAGAATTAACAGGCAGAAATGAAAGCCTTGCTTTATTTAGTCGATAACAAGGAGAAAACTCTAATTTTATTTTATCCTATTTTATCTTATTATTTTTATATATGCCTGTTTGTTTTGTAATGAAAAAGAAAGAGTGTCGATTTGAATGAGCAGGGAAGTAGAAAGGATCCAGAAAGAGATGGGAACGAGGAAAACATACTCAGAATATCTTGTATGAAAAAAAACAAATTTTAAATAAAAAAAATCTAGACAAACATTGTCTAAATTTGAGGAACAATGTCTACTTTTTCAGCAATGAATACATTTCAAGTTCCCATCAGTATTTTCTGAAACACCCTCACGGTGTTCAGAAACTTCCATAAACTCAATATTTTGAATTATTGATCAAAATGGCTCCTATTTATTAAAAGAAGGAATGTGGATCTTCAAGTAAAAAAGAAAATATTTTAATAAATGTGAAAGCTCCCCATATTTCCAAATACACATGCTTATCCCCCAAAATACGAATAATTAGGTTTCTGAAAGGAGAACACACTCAGTTGGCAGACATAACCACAAGCAAGCACTGGAGTTGAAGTCTCCATTCATCAAGTTGGCACTTTAGCGTGATCAAACTATGAGCAGAATGGGAACTCATTTGACGCTCTTTTTATATCCATAAATAAGTGTGCTTCACACGCTTCTTCCCAGAAACACAAAAGCACTCCTCCTAAAGGCAGCCCAGTAATTCAGGGTGCTGATTAATTCGGAGGTGCTGATCTGCTATGTCTGCAAATATTTGCAAGAAAGAGATACAAAAAGTAATATAAATAAATAAATAAATAAAACCAGAATAAGCCCCTGAGGTTGTACCGAATGCTAATGTATTTGTATATGATGGATTTAATACAGGACCGAGAATAAATGACTTTCGGCAGCTGCGCTCTAGACCTATAAATCGCTCGGGTACCACAGAATCCATGCAGAGGAAGAACAGCTGCATAATTTACACCACCATGTTTGTCAGAAAAAGCTGAAAATTCAGAACCTGGCTGCTCTGATTTTGCTTTTTTTTTTCTTCACAGTACCTATCTCTACAAAAATTAAAAATCATCCTCCAGAATTTATTTGGACAAACACATCTGCTCACATGTTGACATGTTGCTCCTTTGAAATGCAGAATCTTCAGTGCCCCTCACTTTAAGGAACATATCTTAAGAGGAATAACAAAAAAGAATGAGAGAATGGTTCCCTATAACCAAGTGCAAGCTCCAGGAAAAATCTGTTAATGTTTCTTCTGTGTTCCAGTTGCTAGGCTCTGGTAAAATCCTGGGGAAGGAAACACAGTAACCAGATGACTTAAAGAACACAGTGATGCCAAAAATAGCTCTTAAGCTAATATACTAATTGCAAAGTTGCAGAGATTAATTCTATCATTCTAGTTCTTGGATCAACGTTAGAGGGAATTTAAAGTTTAATAGAAGGGCCATTTTAAACTTCCTGGAGAAAAAAAAAGCATAAAAATATGCTCTGTATTAAGTGAACTCTGGAGGCAGAAAGCTGAGGTCGCTAAAGGAATATTAGCCACCAAATTACTCCTGTGGCTTCCATTAAAGTCAATACAAAGGGGCGCCTGAAGACTGATTTTGATCTCAAATCTACCACTGTTTGAGCTTTCATGTGTGACACTAATTCATAATGAAGCCTTATTACCTTCATCATAGAAAAGAAAAATTCCAAAGTCTCTGCCACAGGTAGCCACTATGCCCAGTATATAAAGCATGAACAGTTATATGAAAATTCACATTTTCAAAAGCGCCTCTCAGGATCAGAAATATAAGTCAACCTAAAAGCATAATCACAAGGATTTCAGCCAGATGTCTTTATTCTCTAGATTATGCACTCAGGAGATTCTACCTTCAGTGTTATACAGATTCTGTCGCTGGATATACCCAGTGAGAGGAGAGCCAACAGCTTTCTCTGCCTGCCAAATGCCGATCGGGTGGAAAGCAGGGAGAGGGCGAGGTTATTACTAGTTGATGCCTGACAATCTTTCTTTCCTACACCGCCCTCCTCTAATTATTTTAAAATTAGGCAGCACCGAGCCCAAACAGGACTGCCTCTCTGTCAGTTGTCCTGAAGGTGAAATCCATCTCCTGGAACAGTCACAAGCCTGGCCAGAGACAGAATCACTTAGCAGCATGTCAGGGAATGAATCACCAGTACCGAGTGGAACAAGCAGACATGGACTGACAAAGCACCTAAGCACCAGCGTACCACAGGGAGGTGAAGCGCTTGAAAGGACGCACTAACTTACTGGAGTGAAGTGCCATGCACTCAGAGGCTAGGCCATGCTGGTTACCATTCGCAGTGTGTGACGCCGGCACACAGTAGATCGGCCCAAAGAAAACTGGGTTCTGCGTCAAACTAGCATGTAAGAGCTAGCGCTTCACGAAGAGAGCACAAACAGGGAGCAATGTTTATGGAGGACTGACACCCCCCCAAACTTTAGACATAGATATGGTCTTCTCCCTACATCTTGTCAAGCCTTTGGGTTTCTTCTGGTACCTCTCTTGGATGTTTAACCATTAAACAAATGTACCTTTAATGGTTGTATAATACTACAGTGCTCCATAGCCCAAGGTCACCTCAACTGCTCGAGTTCAAATACCCTGTGGTCCACGAGGCTAGAGAGATGCCTCGATGGGTAAAGCACATGGTGCATAAGACTACGGCTTGAATTCAGATCTGCAGAATGCGTGGACAAGGCTGGACACAGCGGTGCATGTGTCTGTACTCCTAGCACACCGCTATGAGGAAATGGAAGGTGGAATCAGCTGGACAGCCCGGAAAACACAGCAGTAAACGAGAGAGAGACTGTCCCAAACCAGGTGGGAGGGGAAGGGACACACACATACATATCCTGGCATCCTAAGTGACCCGTTTCCTTTCAAGATCAGTAGTATGCAATCTTTTAAATGCCCATTAAAGTCTTAAGCAAAATCAGTACTTCGTTAATTTGTGGTTGTGAAATTCAAACCATTTTAACAAAAGAGAACAGGGAAGAAAATTTATTTCTCATAATTTGTACAGCACTGGAATACCTTAATTACTTGTAAAGTTTCTGACCCCTCATGAACCTTATCATATTGAGGTCATTTTCGGGCCAACCTTTCCTTGCTGTTCCTTCATGTAATTACAGGCTTTTCCCAGGAGCATTCAATAAACCTCTATGTCCCAAACCAAACCACCACCACCACTACTTGATGAACAATGGCCTAACTCCTAGCCATCTTTATCAGAATCCATTTATACTTACTGTCTTTTAACTTAGTGTCATGAACATGCAAGCAGCTCTGATTCAGTTCAGTGGGTTACGCTTTTTAAAGATATGCAAATAGAAATGGAGGGGCTTCTTAGAAAGAAGAGTTCCAGAGGGAGGAGGAGAGAGGGAAATGCGGGTGCCTCTGATCAAAATACATTATATACGTGTAGGGAAATGTCAAATAAAGACAAAAGTATTTCTTAAAATCTCTGAAATAATTTTAATCTGATTGAAAAGTATAAAGAGTGTGTACCCAATTTCTTTGTTTGGTTTCCAAACCAGGCAAGGGAAGTGGCTCTTCGTTAAAGGCACTGACCTCATAAGTCTGACAACCTGAATTCACATCCCAGGATCCCCATGCAAAAGCCATGATGGCACATGCTTATAGGACCCACGCTCCTAAAGGGAGACAGAAGAACTCTCCAGGAGCTCACGGTTACCTGGGGACAGAACACAGAGGCAAACAGCCAGAGACCCTGCCTCAGACGAGGTAGACAGCAAAACATCTGTGGTTGTCCCCTACTGCCCACGCGCCCACACTGTCGCACACAAACACACACAGGAATAAAGGAAGTATTTTAAAACAGCCACCGTCGTGAGTTCTTACAATAGCCTCTAAAACACCATTACTCATAACTTCATTTATGTGCAAAAATAATCAGACATTGAAATAAACATGTCTGGACAGAAATGTCCTCATGCAGGATTATCTTAAAAATGAAAAAGCAGGGGGCTGGAGTTCAAGGGTTAAGAGCCAGTGCTCTAACCTGAGTTCAATTCCTAGCAACCACGTGGTGGCTCACAACCATCTGTAATGAGATCTGGTGCCCTCTTCTGGCAGGCAGGGATACAGGCAGACCACTGTATACATGATTAATAAATAAATCCTTATTTAAAAAGATATAAAAGCAGAAACAAGCAAAAAAAACTCAATAAAAGGAGCAACTGTTAAACCGACTAGGGTGTTACTATATCTATGTTATTCGTATGTTTAAAAAATAATATAGATAAATATTTGGTATATAAAAATGACAAAAATATAAGCTATAAGATTATGTATGTCCAGTTGAAGTATTACTTATATGATGGCATGTTTGGGGTTTCTCCCCAATAGCATGTGGGATATGAGGTGAGAAAAGACAAAATAAGATGAGCATTGATCTGTTGGAGGTAGGTGGTGGGTACGCAAAGATCCAATGAAGTGTTGTTTGTATATGTCAGATTTAAATAAACGTTTAAGAAATATATACAACATATATGCTCATCTTGGGAAAAAAAATGACAAAATGCTAGAGCTGATCCCAAATAATCTGTCCTTATTCACAAACACCTTTCTAATCAGACTCCCAGTTTGACATTTACCTGGGTCGTCCCGGATGCTACTCTCCTGAGCTCACGGAGGAAAAGCCTCCTGTGGTGGGGTGGCAGGTGTTGAAAGTCGCTTCTCATGGAATGTTCAGGATGAAACCTGTCCTCTAGAATCTTTCATCACAGTGGACATTGCTCACTGACGTACTGAGTCTATTTCTGGAGAATGTAAAGCGGTGTTAAGTCCTGAGCTGTTTGACGCGGAAGCTGTGATTAGGAAAGCTGACATTTGGGACTCAAACTAAATGAACGGCATCTACCAGTAGCCTATACTGCCCACCAAACGTGGTGAGTTCCTCATAAACTAAATGAATGGCATCCACCGGTAGCCTATACTGCACACTGAACGTGGTGAGTTTGTCATAAACCTTAGAGTCTAAGGAAGAGCAAGTCTTCCAAAAGCTAAGATCCATCTATTAGTTGGCATTTGTCATGATGATCACTAGCTCTTAGAAAGAGCAGTATAATTCAATTCAATCTAACTTCCTAATTAATCATCTAAAAACTTGAAATGATTAAGTTGCTCAAGGATGCTCAGCTAGCTCCAGTCACAACTGGATATAAAACCAAGATTTACAGGCTAGATGATGGTGTGTGACTGTAATCCCAGCACTTGGGATGTTGAAACCAGGAGGGCCTCAAACAAGCTCAAGTTTGTTCTGGGCTCCAGAGTGAGAGCCTACCTCAAAACAGTAAAATAAACCTAAATTAAATGGGATGTTTATATCACAGCTACCCCCATCCCATTCCCAAGGCTCAGGGAACATCTCAGAAAAGTGGCCAGAAAGACTGTAAGAACCAGAGGTCAGGAAGGAACAGGTGAAATAGTGTCTTCTAGACTTCATGCGACTGATGAACTCCTAAACTCACAACAGCTGTGATTACCTGCAGACGACCTGCACAAGGTCAAGCCAATCAGCACTCAGCACGGATGGAGGCACGTCGCCTGCATAAGGTCAAGCCAATCAGCCTCCAGCACGGATGGAGGCGTGTCGCCTGCATAAGGTCAAGCCAATCAGCCTCCAACACGGATGGAGGTGTGTCGCCTGCATAAGGTCAAGCCAATCAGGACTCCAGCATGGATGGAGGAGTCTTGAAGGTGCACCCATCTGCAGCTGGGAAGCCCTCGGCAGTTGATGAGTTAGGGGAAGGACAATCAGCTTTCTTTATTGGATGATCTCACATTCATGGACAACACTAACTGTTCTTAACAGGTTATTTTTAAAACTTGCGGCAGGAGGTACATGAAGTTGGGAAACGGGTATGGAAGGTATCCTGGAATTGGAGGAGACAGTGTGAGGTTAAAAACATTATATCCAAACCGGGTGGTGGTGATGCACGCCTGTAATCCCAGCACTCTGGAGACAGAGTCGGGCAGATCTCTGAGTCTACAGAGCTAGTTCCAGGATAGTCAGGGCTACATGCAGAAACCTTGTCTTGAAAAACAAAACAAAAGAAATATGTGTGTATAAAATTTTCTAAGAATAAAAAATACCATACCTAAATATTTTTTAAAAGCATTTTATTCCATTCCCTGTCATACTCTAAGCTGACAGAGGAAACTGGGGAGAGATGAGAGAAAACAGTGAAAAGGAGGGAAAAGTTCAAACAAGGAAAGCTTCATCTGTGGACAAGGCTGTGTATTTGCCATTCTGTCACAAAAATCCCCAAAGCCTGCATATCACAAAGCCATATAAAACACGGTCAATGATTAACACCATCGAAATACAGCACTCTTACACATTTTTTACCTTTTCTGTTTGTGTCATCTTTCCCATTTTTATCATTAATTTTTCATTACAAATTATTGCTCGGTGCCTTGTTAATGAGGAAGCAGGAAGCCATTTACCTAGTTTTCAACCCCCTACATGACGGAATTATACGGTTAGGCTGAGCTAAATAAACCGACCAGCAGCATCAGTGAAGAACTGCATGACATTTTAGAATCTGTTCTCTATCAAAAATGCTCGCTTAGGCATTCCCTCCGAACACAGTTGGCTATTTGTTCCCTAAGCTATGCAACTCGTTACGTCACCTCACGTTCAGTAGCCAGTGCCTTGGTCTCCCTTGTGCAGCCCCTTACTAAGCCCAAGATACACAAACCCCTCGGGTGCTTTCTATTGATTCTTCTGGGTGCCTGGAGAAATTGATTTGATTGCAGAGCTGAAGAAGAGACCCATAAGTCAGGCAAAATATGGAGAGCTGTTACCACATTCTCACTGCTTCTTCTGATCTGTGTGATGTTTTAGTTTACTGATATCTTGATTTATAATTCAGCAGGGGATCCTTACGAGTAAAGTTTATATGGAATAAAAATTACTTTTCCAATATATTTCAATTTCACAGATGATTACTGTCATTTATGCCAGACAGCACGAACAATTCCTAATGGAACAATTATTCATTACTTAATGGTTAATTATGAATAATTGATACATAACCAATTCACTCTTGTTCCGAATGTAAATACCCACAAGTCAAATGAACCAAAGTCAGACTATCCTACTTCTCGGGGGATACTTTAAACTAAGCAAGGATAATGATTTCCAGGGAAACCATCCTTGATGATGGTTTTCAAGTTCCCATTCCCTCATCCATCAACGAGACACTGAGTGCTCAACACAGTCTCTGTGTGAATAACCGTTCAGAGTGGCCCCTTGTCATCAGAAGAAAATTAGAAGTCGAACAGTATATCTCGTCTTAATGATATTACTAGCACCCTTTATTACACAATAAAGATTTTTACATAATTATCACATAAAGGAAATTAAAGTGGAGATAAGACTTTCATAGGAAATATTTTAACTCATACTTTCTATTAGAAATTAATTCTAGCCTGTCTCTTCAACTACTGGGTTCAAAAGATATTAAACTGCAGTTTTATAATTATACATTGAATCCACAAGTGCATGTCAGACACTGTTAAAGTTGGCCATACAATGTTAAAAAAAAAATCATGCTTTCACCGAGCATTGGTGGCACACACCTTTAATCCCAGCACTTGGGAGGCAGAGGTAGGTAGATCTCTGTGAGTTTGAGGCCAGCCCGAGCAGTAGTGGAGAAGATGCCTGAACCGGCCCTCCCCTGTAGTCAGATTGATATCTGTCTTAAATGTCACTATAGAACCTTCATCAAGCAACTGATGGAAGAGGAGGCAGAGACCCGCAGCAGAGCACTGCGCTAAGCTCCCAAAGTCCAGTCAAAGAGTGGGACCAGTGAGATACAAGCAAAGAGGTCAAGACCATAATGGGGATACCAACTGAAACAACTTACCTGAACTAATGGGAGCCCAGAAAATCTGGCCTGACAGTGAGGGAACCAGCACAGGACCAAACTAGGACCTCTGAATGTGGGTGACAGTTGTATGGCTGGGGCAGACTGTAGGGCCACTGGCAGTGAGACCAGGGTTTATCCCTACTGCTTGTACTGGCTTTTTGGAACCCATTCTCTTTGGAGGATACCTTGCTCAGCCTAGATATAGTGGGAAGGGCCTTGGTCCTGCCTCAAAGCAATGCGCTAGACTTTGTTGGCTCCCCATGGGAAGCCTTCCCCTCTCTGAGGAGTGGATGGGGATGGGACGGGAGGAAGATGAAGACATCAGGAGGAGGGAAGGGAGTGAGAACTGGGATTGATATGTAAAATGAGAAAAAAATGCTTTTTAAAAAAATAAATTAATAAATATTTTAAAAACTAAAAAAAAAATTGCCTTCACTGTGGAGAGTTAAAGGCACTAGCATAAAGAGTAAAAAATCATGATGAATACCCAGTTATTCCTCTGTATCTGTATAAATTTGCCCATTTTCAACATTTTTTAAAACAGAATCATGTTACATTTGATCTTTTATGACTGGCTTCTTCCTTCAAGCATATTTCAAAATACTTATATGGCATGGAATGCAATAATGTTTTCTAAAATTCATTTTTGTGGCATGTCTACATGTGTGGGGGCCAGAGGGTTCACGTGGAGGTCAAAGGTCAATGTACATCAGTCAGTTCTCTCCTTCAATCATGTGTGTGCCAAGACTGGACTCAGGTTCTCAAGTCTGACGGCTCTGGCTCTCTCTTTTAATTCATTTTTATTGTCTGTATCCTGAGCCTGCTATATTGTACTTACTCACTTATCAGCTGAACGACACTGGGTTGATTCCACACCTGTTACAAACACTGCAGCTATCAACATTCACGTGGAAGCGTGTGTGCTGTTCTCAGCTCCAATCTTGGGTTCACACCTGGGAAAGGAGCTGCTAAGTGACTTGCTTCATTTCTAGAATTATCTGGTTTTATAAAATAGCTCTGCAATCTCTCAGCATCCCTACCTCCTTGCTGACAGTCTTAGAGTGGACGATTGCCTTCTACGTCCGCATTCTAAATTGTAAAGAAAGGATACTTTATCAAAGTGACCGACATCGGATCTGGATGTACTGAACCAGACACCTGGGGACCTTCAGAGTCCAGCAAAGTGCAGCCCCCGCCTTACTCTTTACTTCTGGGCATCAACTACCATAAAACACAGAATGCTCTCTGGCATTGAAGGTGCAGAAAAGCAATATATTTCAGATGAGACCCAGGAGGTCAAGATTGATTTCCGTGTTCTAGTAAGAGAAAACATGGGGCATGTGGACCCCCGAGGAAGACCCTGCACAGCAACAGCCTTTCTATATCATCCCACAGCAACTTCTCTCCTCCCTACACGAGCCCTTTTGTAAGGCAAGTTTCTGCAGATGTCCCTTTGAGGGTGACAACCCCATCAACCCTGTCAGACCCAGCCCTGGGCTAAGTCTGATTTCCTTTCCACCAACTTCTTAACTCTCTGAGGCATGTCTAATGGCAGATGGGCCTGGGAGTAGCAACGTGAGTGGGTAAAAAGCAGCCCCTCCTGAATTCATTTCCCTAATCACTAATGATATTCAACACCTTTTTATGGGCTTTGAAGCCATTTATTTGTATATATTCTTTGGGGGGGAAAACTTAACTTTATTATAATTTTTTTTAATTCTTTATATAATCAGGATAAAAGTTCACTGGCATTTTCTTCCATTTTGTGGGCTATTGTGTTACTGTCTTGACAAGTCTCATGTGAAAAAAAAAGAAGAGAAAAGAAAAAAAAGCTTCTAAATTATGGTGGAATCCAGTTTGATTTTTTTTTCTCTTGTTACTTGCGTGTTTGTGGTTAAGACTAAGACACTTGATAACACAGTACTTCTATTTCCGCAGTTCTCCCAATATGTGTCGCACCTGCGATATTATGGCAAACCATATTTACATAAGCAAACAGGTACAGGTCTAGAACTGTTACTTTACGTAGTTA
Organism: Microtus ochrogaster; assembly: GCF_000317375.1. NCBI lineage: Eukaryota > Metazoa > Chordata > Mammalia > Rodentia > Cricetidae > Microtus > Microtus ochrogaster. Next base: position 36,271,484 of record NC_022028.1, on the reverse strand, counting down.
TCTCGGGGACTGGGGGACAATTATAAAGCCAGTCTGTACTGTCTAGGGGTGCTCGGGTGCTTCAGTCACCCTGTGATAAGTGTTCTCGAGTCAACTTCAGTGAAGCTGGAATCAACTAAGAAAAGCCTCTGAGTGGGTCCATGAGGGGATTTCCGGTAAGAACTAACTGAGAGAGGGAAACACATCTCCAGCATGGGTGACACTGATCAGCAAAGCCTGGACCGAGAGGTCCAGGGAGAAAGCAGAGAACCACCTTCGTTTCTTGAGAGCGAGTGCGTCAGCCTCTTCATTGCTACTGCTGCTACCACTCCCGTCAGAACCCAGTTTCTCCAATCTTCCATCATGAACCAAAGGCCAGCTGCTTTCCAGGGATGTTGCACTTCTAGACCTTTGATGCCGATTAGGCCAGATTAGGACTGCTGAAGCGACCATCTTCATGGACTGGGGAGCTACCAAGTTCTCAGCCTCACCAATGCCCACATGACCATTGCTGCACTTCCCAAGCCCTATGGTCTAAGTCAGTCTAGCAAACCATCATTTATGATATCTACTTATTTTTGTTTCTCTAAAGAACAATTATACAATTATACAGCAATTATACAGCTACTATGGTTGCAAGACTATTGATTTATAAGGCTACCATGAACCTGAGAAGAAAGGGGTGGAAATAAGGCTAGCTAAAATTCCACAACTATCATTCTCACAGAAATCCCATGTTTCCCTTGTCGTCAGTTTTCAGTTAATTTTCAGGATTGTGGAAGGTTATTTTGAACTTTTTTAAAAACAGAAATTTCAATGTTGCTTTCCTGAAGCTGTAATTTTGAGTTACTTTTAGCAATGAATTGATTTAATGGCGAATGAAGAGGTGTCTTTAAAATAATTGACTTTTCGATGAAAGCAACAGAATTTACCAAGTCAAATTAGTATTATTTTGTGCAAAATCACCATCTTAAAAAGAACTCTTACACCAGGTAGTTTAATACTTGAACACAACTTGAATTTTTTGAGCCTTACTTAATCATCAAGTTTTAAAATAAATAAGAAAGGAATCTGAATATTTTAATAATGGCCAATCAGCACTCTTTGGGAGAAATTTAATAAACAAAGTCTAATTAAAGATGCATTTGATCAAGCTGAATGTATAATCACTTACTATCTGAGGCAAGTATTGGCTATAAAGTAATGAGAGTGATATTTGTGCCCAGAGCATGGCCTAACAACAAAAGCCAATTCCAAAAGAGGAAGCTCAAAATCTTATAACCATTAAAGGCTACATGTATCGTGTTCCTGGTGGCCTAATTCAACTGAAGGCGTTCTAGAGCAAGGGTTAAAACTATCATTACCATTACTTGGCTGGCAAAGCAGACATTTATTAATGGCTTTCTACAAACCACATAACACAGCACCTGTCCATATGGTGTTTGTCTCATTTTCTTCCATTTTTTTTATAATCTTAATATTAATATTAACATTAATATTAAATCCTCTAGACCAAGACTTTTTTATTCAAGTTATCATTTTATAAATACCATGAATGTCTATAAGTTCTAAAATAAAGTATAAGATAATAAAAGAAAAAGAAAAATTATTTTATGTTATGACATCTCTGGAAGATTGTATAAGCTAGTTAGTCATATGAGATGTTCTCTTTTCACAAAGTATCATTTAATCAATAATGAGATAAATGCAAAGAATACAAGAAATAGGATGTAGAGCTCAAAATGGTCTCCTTTCCAAGAAAGGCTCATGTAATAAGGCTCAGAGTTTTTAAAGGCTTTAAAAGATAACTATGATGCAGGGTTAGAGGCTACTTTAGTTAAAAGCAGTTCCTCTTCCCTTAGGTCTGCCTTTCCTTAACACCTATCGCCTTTGCTACCTTACACTTTAGGTCCGATTACTGCTCAGCTCTACACAAAGACTGTCAATCATTAAAAGAGCCCAGGCCTAAAGCTGTAATCTTTCTTTCCAAGTAGGTTGAAGTAACTAAGGTATTTTGTTGTGGAATAATTTTTCCATACACTGTGAAGAGGTGTCTCTGCCAAGGCACCTTCTGATTGGTTTCATAAAGAACTGAACAGCCAATAGCTAGGCAGGAGAGGATAGGCAGGACTTCTAGGGAGATCTAGGATCCCTGGGAAGAAGAGAAGGGAGTTTGCCAGCAAGATGCGAAGGGAGCTGGTCTACAATATGGAGGAGAGGTAATGAGTCACATGGTACAAGGTAGATTAATATAAATGGATTAAGTTATAAGAGCTAGTTTGGAACAAGCCTAAACTAAGGCTAAGTTTACATACTTATTAAGAAGCCTCCAGGTCATTATTCAGGAGCTGGTGGTACAAAGAAAGTCTTAGTTCTCTCCATGTACATAGAAAGTGGGCATGTTATTGAGCTTCTGGGTCTTTCCCTTGTGACAATCTTTCTTCAAAAGAAGTTCCAGCTAAAGAATACATGAAGGGGTAAAAGAAAAGAATTTTCTCTCTCTCTTTCTCTCTCTCTCTCTCTCTCTCTCTCTCTCTCTCTCTCTCTCTCTCTCTCTCTCTCTCTCTCTCTCCCTCTCTTTCTCCCCCTCCCTCCCTTTTTCCCTCCCTCCCTCTTTCAAGTGGAGGTGATTCAAGACAGCGTTTCTCTCTGTATCTTTGGTTATCCTGGAACTCATTATGTAGACTAGGCTGACATTGAACTCACAGAGATCCACCTGCCTCTGCCTCCCGAGTGCTGGGATTAAAGGTGTGCCACCAGACCCAAGCTGAGAAGAATATTTCTTATGACACTATAGAACTAGCTGACGTTTCTTAGAAACCTTTTGTATGCCTCACATTTTTAAGATAAGTAAAATGAAGTTTTAAGAAGTGTTGAGTATCACTTGGACCCACAAATGTCACTGGACATCTAAGACAGGACAACAGATTAGGCATTGGGCTAAACACTTTCACAAAAGAAAGCCATAAAGGAGGCAACTTCCACCCTACTGGTTGCTTAAATTCTCAGTGCAAATCTGGGAAATTCTTAAACAGACAAAAGATGAAATAGCCAAGGGGAACAGTCTAAAGAATTATGTTGAATTTTCTTTAAGTAACACTTGTTCTGTAAAGAATGAAGTGAGCAGAAAGAAAATGAGAAAATCTATCCTATAAAAAATTAAAGTGTTTATATTAATTCAACTATTTAAAATTAATTATTAGTAGCCTAGGAATATGCTTTTAAATTTAATGTCTGTTTACATGAAGACTCCTGCAGGCAGGGACTGTGTTTGGTTTCTATAAATACTCCAGATTTGATCATAATGGCCCTCTAACGCAAGACTAAATGAAAAATAAGAAAAAATACCAGACAATACATTGTAGTTCCTTTTTTACTTACAGATCTTGGTAAGAATGGTAAAACAGATTTATTTTTTATATCTAGGAATAAGATTTTAGTGTCTTTTCAGAATGGCAGACAGTGGTCTAGCAGCTCAGGGATGCCATCAACTCCAGGCACCTTAAAATTAATGGTCTGGACCAAACAAAGAACACTGTTTGCACTCGGCATCAAATGCACACGCTGGTTTTATGCAGGAATGTGTTGGCACAGGCAGGGCCCACATCTATTCTTCCAAGTAGTAAGTGAAGACATTTCCTGCTTCAAGAGACTCAGTCCTTGAGTCAATTGAAAGCAACCAGCAGATAAACCTTGGTAACTCTCAAACCTACAAAGAACAAGAGGTTTTCCATGAGAACTGTTCAAATTATTACTAAATCATGCCATTTTTAAAGAATGAACGTGGGCTTTGGAGTCTAAGAACTCTTGATTCTCCACCCCAACTCTGATATTTACTAGTGTGAACTATTTGGAAAAATCTCATTATTTCTTTAAACACGAAACTATTCATCTTTCAAATGGGGGATAATAAATGTGCATTTTTATAAGGTTAACATACTACTTAACTCATGCACACTGCTAAACAGAGCTGTTCATGTGTAGCAAACCCACTGTCTACGATAATTGGGGTCTGTCTCTGTGCATTTTTGCAGCAACCTACTATGTAAGAAACCATTCATTCTGACCAAACTATAAGTCGACATTTTAAAAAATCACCTCATTTATATGCTGTTGTAAAACATTTCAAAAATGGATTAGTTTTTCACTTGTGTAAATTAATTTTCACTAACTACTAGCTGAAATTACTGCAACACAGAACTACACACTTTTAGAACAGAATATTAGTCTACAGATATAAAAAAAATCCTACTTTTCTCAACATTTTAAAGGCTTTAGACTTACTTTGGGCTTGCTTCTACAGCAGGGCTGACAGAGAACCGTCCTCAGTTTCTTGCCTAATCTATATGTCGATTAGGTTTCCTCTTAGAAACTTCATTAATTTGTGCATTATCACACAAGCAGTGGACTTCACGCAGCATTTGCACTCATGCATATTATTTAAGATTTGCAGTGAATCTCTTCCCCACTACTTTCTTGTCACCTGAGTTCCCCGTGTTTATCGCTGCCCCTCCTTTGCCCTCACCTCATACACTCTCCCCTATCATCTCTCTTCTCCCACCTGTAATATAAAACCTGACCAGGGGCTTGAGCAGCATTCCTTGACACTTTATCTAAAACAACTGTCTCATAAGAGCAAGAATACCCACTAATTTCGCTTCACAATGAATGGAGCATGCGGATCCCTCAAATACTGGCACTAAACAATAGAACAATGATCTCCAAACCTGTTTTGATCAAACAGATGTTTGAATAACACACGGTATCCATACTTGAGATATGTATTAGTACAGTACCAGCAGTAGGTGATAATCTTAGCATGCATGCTAAATGTTACTGAAGCTGATCGTTTGCTTTCCCTCAGTAACAGGTGCTCATCAGCAAGAGCTGCTGCTTTTCTAGACGTCCCCACAGTGGAGCATAACACTGTGGGTCTGGATTGCTGGTTATGGAAGAGGCGTAGTTAAAGGATTTAGAAGTGAAAAGGGAAGAAGGAGAAGACAGAACAAAAATGTCAGGTCGCAAACTGCATGAATTTTAGATTGCGCTGAGCATCACCATACAGCAGAACTTCACAGAAATTCTCCTATTAAAGCCAGAAACGGTTTTTCTTCCTTTCAGGCAAGGAGGAGGATAAGTATGGTAGTCACACCTAAGGTTTAGGTCACAAAATCCAAGATCATAAGAGGCCAGGCAGAACAGACTAGGAAAACAGTCTGTGAGACATCTTTTTACTACTCCCAAATCCTTGAGCTCACTTAACACAGAGAAAGCAAATCTAGGAATTCACTTGTTTTAGCCTTGACCTAACCGTTAAATCAAACATGCTCAGTACACTCATTCCAAGGCTCAAAGACACAGGGCAAGACATATTCAAAGATTATCAGTACCCAGGAAAATTGAAAATTATCTTTTGATTGCCTCTCATTTTTTTTAAAGAGCTATCTTATTGTATACAAGTGTCTGTCTGCATGTATGTGCTACATGTACTATATGTGTGTGCCTCGGGTGTCTACAGGGGCCAGAAGAGGCTGCTCCTGTTCCTGCTGGATCTCCTAGAACTGAGTTTCAGACATTTGTGAGCCTTCCTGTGGGTACTAAGAACTGAAACCAGGTCCTTTGCAAGAGTGGCAAGTTCTCCTAACACCACTGAGTGCTGTTTCATTGTTTGTTTGTTTGTTTGTTTTTGTTTGTTTATTTGTTTGTTTGTTTGAGACGGGTTTCTCTGTAGCTTTGGAGCCTGTCCTGGTAGTCCGCTCTGTAGACCAGGCTGGCCTTGAACTCACAGAGATCTGCCTGCCTCTGTCTCCTGAGTGTAGGAAGGAGGCTGTTTGTTGGTTCCCGGCCACTTAGCTCTGAAACAATCACACAGAAACTGTATTATTTAAATCACTGTTTGGCCCATTAGCTCTAGTTTCTTATTGGCTAACTCTTATATCTTAATTTAACCAATCTCCATTAATCTGTGCAAGTATATAACAAGGGTAATATTATAATACACACACATATATATGTATATATACATAACTATCAAATCAAGGTGATTAGCATTTCTCATCTCAAACATTTTTATTTATATTCATTTATTTATTTATTGGTTTTTCAAGACAAGTTTTCTCTGTACAACAACCCTAGCTGTCCCGCAACAAGCTCTATAGATCAAGCTGGCCTCGAACTCACAGAAATCAGCCTACCTCTGCCTCCTGAGCACTGGGATTAAAGGCGTGCACCACTACCATCTGGCTTCAAACATTTTTAAATTTTAAGACATTTATTTAATGTGGGGATGCAGGAATACATGTGCCACAGTATGCATAGGTAAGTCAGAGCACAGCTTACAACAGTTAGCTCTCTCCTTCCCCCTGGGGGTTCTATGGATGGAACTCGAGTCATCAGGTTTGGTGGCAAGCATGACTTTTAGCCACTGAGCCACCTCACAAACTCATTTAAAATTGGTTTTGATTCAGACAATTATACATATTTATAAGACATAGTATATTTCAATACTTGTAAACTATGGTACTTGCTAATCAAAATATGGCATAGTTTATACTCCCCTTATCACGGTATGTTCAGAGGCATTCCAATTTACTCATTGATAAAATATGCCAATAGGTTATGAATTATAGTCATTCTACCATGCTGTACGATGACTGAACTTCTATTTATCTTTGTTTTGAGAGCCCTCACCCACCCTTTCTCCCTCAACACCCATCCTATTCCCAAGCAGTCCTCTTCTGGGTTCGCAATGACCCCTATTATGACGGAAGTGATACAGTGCATACATGTCATTTTACACCTTTATTTCATTTACATATGTCCTCCAGAGTCACCATTTTACTTCAAATGGTAACATTCCAATTGGATGACTGATTATACACTGTGCATATAGAGCCCATTTTTTTTTATTAGTAGCACCCAAATGTTTTTTTATTTTTTAAAAATTCTTTCTTTTTAAATTTTACATACCAATTCCAGTTTCCTCTCCTCCCCTCCTCCCTTCTTCCCACCTTTCCCACACCCAACCCCCATCCACTCCTCAGAGAGGGTGAGGTCAAGTCTGTCATATCACTAGAGGCATGAACTGTCTTTTGGGAGCTCATTTCCTATG
>NC_022028.1:36236881-36260504 GCF_000317375.1 Microtus ochrogaster | reverse complement strand
GACAACATAAGGGGATCAAAGGGATTCGAATTGGAAAGGAAGAAGTGAAACTTTCGTTATTTGCAGATGATATGATAGTATACATAAGCGACCCCCAAAACTCCACCAAAGAACTTTTACAGCTGATAAACACCTTTAGTAATGTGGCAGGATACAAGATCAACTCCAAAAAATCAGAGCCCATTTTTTAATCCATTAATTTGCCAGCGTGTACCTCAGTTGATTCCTTACCTTGGCCATTGTGAAGAGCTCTGTGATAAACATGGGAATCCCAGTCTCCCTTTGACATAACGATTTCGTTTCCTTTGAGTATATATCCAGACGTAGGGGAACTGAATCCTCTAGCGGGTCTATTTCAGGTTCTCTATGGATATCGGGAGCTACTGAGTACCAGTCTCAGCACTCCCTCAGGGTTCAGAACAGGACTTTTACGACAAGCAAAAACTGACTTGGGAACAGGATTTAAGGGGTAGAACAAACTGGCTGACTCGGACGCGTTCTTCCTGCACGTTTCTTTATTCCTTGGGGGAAGATGAAAGAAGGGAGAAAAAGCAGTAGCATAGGGGCATAAGGGCATCAGGCATAAGGGATAAGAAGTAATGAATAAGGCAATGCATAAGAGTAGGGATCAAGCACAAGGCTAAGGGCAAGGCATCAGGCATAGGGGTAAGGGGTGAGGGTATAGCATAAGAAAGAATAAGCATTAAGGGCTCATTTCCACAAAGCTTTCAGTTTATATAGGCATACAGACAAGCTAACAATCCTATAGGTGATAACAATAGGATTCAGCATGCTTTTTCACAGAGTCACAATAAAGCAGAGGCTCTCAGAGGGGGGGTGTGACTGTGAAGTTCCCCTGTGGCTGGGAACACAGCCTTGGTAACTATACTAACCTGTGGGCTTGATTTGCATTAACATCTAGCTGGTTGAGTTAAAAGGAATCTCTTCTGGGAACCTTGCTTTTGACTTCAGCAGGGTGCCCAGGAGAGAAATTTTCTCTCTGAAGCTAGTTTTAGTGACTCAGACCTTTCTGTTCTTCCGCTTGAACTCTAATAAACAGTTAATTTCCTAGGCAATGATCTTACGTTAGTTGAAACCAAGGTGGAAGGTTTATACAGAATATTAGTAAACTTGTTTAGAGCAGAAGACCAGAAGATTACACCTTCCTGAGTCTGCTGTTAGAGTAGACATATTCCCTCCTGTATGAGGCTCCTTTCTTATCAGTGAGTACTGTCAGTAAAGAAGGTATATGGGGGACTAGTTTTATGTAGATTTTAGCTATGAGAACAAAGGTCTGACTGAGTGAATCCTTTTCACACCACAGCTTCATGGTGAGTGGCTGGTGCAGGGGCGGTGTTGCCCTACAGGAAAAGTCAGGTTTATACACTGTTATACACTGTTGGGATACTATAGAAGGGAGAAATGCCATGATTTCACCAGATTTTTACAGAATTGACAGTGACTTATCCAAAGGACACATGTGCCCGTAGCTCTGCAAAACCAGGTTAGTCAAAGTGGGTGTGAGCATGTACACTTCCTGGGATTAGTCCAGTAGATCTGTCAGCTGTACACTTACTGTATAACACTTGTGGGCTCACCACATCTGGAACCTCTCTGCTGGTTACCGTCACATCTGTACTAGTTTCCTTTCTCCATTCAATATGGACTTTGACTTGGGCTTGTTATAGACGACCTTTATTATGTTGTGGTATTGTCCTTCTGTACCCAATGTGTTCAGTTTTTCTCATGAAGACTTACTGAATTCTATAGTGATATTTTGTGTATGGTTTAACTTAAAAAAAAAAAACTAGCTTGCCTGAAGATCAGAATACAGAGCTAAGCCATTAGAGGCCAGGGAGTGGCAGCACACACCCTGGGCTGTGCAAGATTGAAGCTGTCTAAAAAGAGAAACAGAGCTCACACACAGGTGATCCTAGCACTTGGAAGTCACATACCCTTAATCCCAGCACTAGGGAGGTGGAGACAGGAGTGATATGGCTGGGTGGAGAGAGGAATATAAGGCAGGAGATAAGAGCTCAATGCAGTCTGAGATTTGGTGGAGAGCATTGAGTCTGAGGTCTGGTGGAGAGCAAGGCAGTCTGCAGTCACAGAGGATAGGATTGCCCCTTTGTTTGTCTGAGCCTTGGCAGAGGTACTCTCTAGTGGCTTGGCAGCCTTGTTCTTCTGTTCTTCAGCTTGAACTTCAATATCTGTCTCTGGGTTTTTATTGTTCATGCTACAGAATTCTATCACATGCCTTTTCTCCATATACTGAGATAATCACATTATTTTGGCCTTCATTTTGCTACCATAATTTTACTGTATCTATTGGTTTGCATATGTTGAACCTTTCTTGCTGCCCACAGATTTCCTTTGATTTAATGAATAATCCTTATGTTGTGATGCTAAGATTCATTTTGCCACTATTTGGTTGAGAACTTTCGCCTCTATATTCATTATAGATACTCTTCTGTCTTTTTATCTGTTAATGGTGGTCTGATATAATGTAGTTAGAAGAATTCTATTTTTTCAACATACACTGTAGCATATGCTATGACAGATTGCAGGAAAAAAATAAGGTTTAAAAAGAGATTCCGTGTACACAGTTCAAGTCATATCCCTGGCCACTTTTGGCTATGTAATAAATTGATCTAAGTCTTGGTTTCTTTTTTCCTAAATGGTAATGGCAATACCTACTTCATGGAATATATGTAAAAATAAAACATGGGAATGTAATAATATATGCACAATGTTTGAGCCATTTTGAGCTCTCCAAGTGTGATAGTTACAATCATCTGTAGAACAGCTTGAGTTAGCAGTGTGACCAAATGTGGTCCAAGGCTAGAGAAAAGCAATTGACTACTGAATGACCAAAACTGTGAACTTGGCATGAAATGTGAGCAATCAAGCATGGTCTGCTGGTTTTCTGTGAGTCTCGACAGTAAGTGCTCATCCACTTGTTTTTAAAGCTTTTCTCTTCTCCCTTGTGCTCCTGGCTCTTACTCCCTAGAGCTCCTCCCTGTTATTGCTAACAATGATTTATCTTAAGTTAATTTGTCTTGCTTCCTGTGACCCGTTTAAAAGTTTAATTCTTAAGTCTACCTTTATAAACACACAACTAGTACATTATTCCTTCACATAGTACTTCATAGTCTATGTACCTGACACCATTAGATTCAATATTGTTGGGGAATATTAGTTTAAGATGTCTTACATGTGTTTATGATGTGGAATATTTGTTTAATGATGCAAAGATGTGTTGCATTTTTTATGTTGCATTTGCTTAACTCTGTGAAGCTGTTACTCATTGGTCTAATAACAAAAGATAGGCAAGAGAGAGAAACAGATGAGGCTACCAGGCAGAGAGAATAAGTAGGAGAAATCTAAGGAAGAGACCAAGGAACAAGAAAAAGAAGAGAGGAGGATGCCAGAGGCTAGTTACCCAGCCACTCAGCCAGCCACAGAGTAGGAAGAAAAGAAAGATATATAGAATAAAGGAAGGCAAAAATCACAGAGGCAAAATGTAGTTAAGAGAGATGGGACGATTTAAGTTAGAAAAAAAGCCAAGCTAAGGCTGAGCATTCATAAGTAAGAAGTCTCTGTGTATTTCTTTAGGAGCTGGGTGGTGCTCCCCCCCCCCAGGGTAAAAAAACCAACTGCACCATATACTATGTAACAATCTATCATAAACATCCAAAGATTAGTTAGAAGAGCATACAAGGAGAGAGAACTGTACATTGCCATCGTTTCTGCATAATATCTACCCATGACAACAACTTTCCATAAGTATAAAATCAAAATTAGAATCCAGGCAGTGTTCCATAATTTAGTGTGAAATGACAAAGACAATGACTCTTGTTCTATCTAGCATGTGCATAACTTGCCAACCCTGAGAACGAAACAACACTACGTTGTCTTCTCTTTCAATCTCCAAAATCAGCTTCCTTCCCACTCTTCTGTCTAGAAACGCTTAATTGGCTCTTTCTTAAAGACTTGCAAGGAGAACATAATATAAGGACTTGAACTAATTTGCCAGTGCCTGGCATTATAGAAATGTTACTTGTAGCTTTATTTAACTCGTGGCCGTGGAACAAAAAGTAGTTAATTGGACAGTGTATCTTAGTTCACATGAAAATAGATGTGGCTGTCACAGAGCTACATTTCTGAATGTCGATATGAAACAGGTAGGTCCCAGGTGGTCCCCACGTACCAGCTAAAGTTTTCATGTAACTCTAAGATGAACACTGGAAATTATCAACACTGTTCAAACTCCTCCTCACTCAATACCAAATGAAATTAACCATTATGCTTTAGAATATTCAATTGTATATATTCCCACGGAAAATTAATAGGTTAAGAATAGTGAATACAACTGAAGACAATTCTCTAAATTGAAAAGAACTTAAATACCTATTTTCTTGGTGACATTAGGCTATACAAAATAGTTATTCCTGAAAATAAAGCTTCTAATCTTGATCAAGTAGACTTTTTTTTTTTTTTTGGCAAATTGAATTTGTCCAGCATAGCATTTTGAAGAAAACTCCTTCAAAAGCCCTCTTAGAAGGTGATTTGAAGGATCCCCAGTCAAGTAAAATCTATAAAGCTTAAAGATAAAAATCAGCTTAAATTGTATCCATCAGTGAATGTCAATTTTTATTACAGGACAGAATTTAATTAAGTTTGTTTCATTTAATAAATATTTCTTATAATGTACTTCCTTACTAGATATTATCTCTTATTTCTAAGTAGTTCAGGATGTCAAAGATTATTTATGACCAGGACATGTTACCCTTCATCTGACTGGCCCTGAACATGGCAAGAGGACCGCCTTGAAGAATCCCCTGAAGGCTTATCTAACTCCAGTCAAGGGTACTGACTCTGCTTGGAAGATTTTCCTCTCGCACACAGAGAGTGAGTTCTTGTCCATCCCCTGGTCCCGTGCCACCCTTCCCCAGGGTTTGGCACTATTTGGACACCCAGCACGTGTTTTTTAAAAAAAAAATAAATCACTAATAATTTTTACAATTAAATACACATAGGAATGATAACACCAAGAACAAATACACCAGTAGAGATAAGTGTATAAGTCATGAGGAAAAGATAATGTTTTCACTATATGCATATATATAGTCATCTGATAATTTAAACTTTAAAATGTATCCAACAATACCAAATTAATCCTCTCGATAATATCTGTCTGTTTCATTCCACCTCCCAGATCCTCTTTATTGGATATTTTCAAACATTAATCCTTTGATCAACATTTTTACAAATGAAGTGTTTGGGTCTTTTTTAAAGGAGAACATGAATAGACAGATATAACTATGCCTATTTCCAAATTAAATGCACAAACTTAACAGGCACCTAAAATTTACATTCAAGAAATAATCATAGGAAAGAGGTTCCTGGCTCTACCCCTGAGATAGGAGTTCAAAGGATTTAAGACATTGCCAGTTAAATCAATTTCAGTGATTTCTTTCCTGGGGAGAAAAGTACTCACTTGATTTATAAATGTTTAACTCCAAATAGTAACAGTTGTTAATATTCCTTAGCAGCCTTCATTTTATAAGGAAGATAAGCAGATAAAGTCATGGATTAGGCCAAGATGCTGTGCATTATTTACGGCCCTAATTTTTGTTCAGTAATTGGTAGGTGCACTTCTAATTCTGCTTGCTAATGACTGCTGTACTGCTCAGGAAAATTAGAGAAGCAGACTATTCTGTTGCTTCGGCAGGATTGCTAAAAAGTAAAGCCACAGAGTTTTAGTCGAATTAAGTGATTCCATTAAAGTCATAATTCACGCCCCAAATTCCTAACATTAAAAGCACACCACCTCTGAAATGAACTTGAGTAGAATGCAGAGAGAGAGAGAGAGACAGAGACAGAGACAGAGACAGAGACAGAGACTGACTACTAAGTACCGCTTTTTAATTTTTTTGTTATTTCAAAAATTTCTTTTGAATATTGAATGAACATTATTTCCAGGCCCTTCTCTCTCCCCTCCAACTCCTCCCATGTCCCCTTGACTAGCTCTCAAATTTATGTTCTCATCTTTAATTATTATTACATATTTGTCTGTGTATGTATATGTGTGTGTTACCAAAATTCCACAGTCTCTTTATGTATGTGTGTGTGTGTGTGTGTGTCATGTACATGCACTAATATATATGTAGTTACTCATATAGTGTTACTTATATGTACATGTGCTTAGGGTTTACAACTTGGGACTGGATAACCTATCAGAGTTCTCACCCCTGGAGAAGGTTGATTCTTCCTCTGTTAGCAGCCCTTACCTAGAGGTCTTCATCTAGGGGTGGGGCCTTGTGAAATTTTCCCCTTCTACATCAGCAGGTTAACTGGCAATGTCATCATGTAGGTCTTGTTCAGGTGACAATATTGCTGATATCTTACAGGTAGCTGACTTCTCTTTAATGTAATTTTGGAGGTGGAATATTGTCAGCAGCTCTTGATCACTAAATACACGCCTAACTTCAGTGAGGAAACATGTATTTAAAAATTCCTCTTAAATTAAAATGAACATGCTGCAAAGGAAAAATAACAAAGGTCTCAGGGGGGAGAAGACTAAGGGCAAACCCACTGACTGAGATGGGTCAGGAGTTACCGGACTCCACAGCCTCTTTTTACAAGAAAGGAGTCCTGATGGCTAAGGGATGCAGTCACCGTATGGTAAGATGAGCATAGGCAGGCTAAGGTAGCTTCCAGGAGTCACGGGGGATTCTGAATTGAATCATGTACGAAGTTAGGACAGAGATCATTTGTACTCCGGGAGTTTCTAAGGGACAACAGCTGAGACAAATTATAGATAAACCAAGATACACCTATTAAGAGTAAACAAAATCTTCAATTCCTTTAGTGTCAGATTTCTCACAAAACGCTAATATACCTAGCCTCCCACAGCCGAAGCCACAAGTGAAATCAATATCAGGCAATCAAGTCAAGACTTGAGGCTGCTTCTCAGGGCCTAAATGCTTCCATGTGTATTTTCATTCGTCGGATGAAAATAACTGAGATGAATAAAATGAGCTTAAGTTAGAAATAAATGCCTGTTAATCTATCATTCTATTTTTTAATCTTCTTCACTGCATATTTACAATGTCCCCACAGATGACGATAAGTCGTGCTATCCAATGAGGTTTGGAAAGACTCTACTGTATCATACTGTACCGTGCACACCCAGGGCCACTCATGGCACTTAGTTGGGGTAAGTGGGTCACAGCATTGTGACATCTAAGAGGGGAACACAACATTTCCGAGGAGATCCAAAAACCCTGTGAGATTACCATTATTCAATATATTATTTTAATAAGGAGGATTCTAGAAAATAAAAACACAATTAAGTTACAGCATTTTTTTTTCTATTTCTCAGAAATAACACTGATGTGTGGCCAATACTTGAATGCAGTTCAGCCTGACCGTTTCCCCCATCACCTTTCAGTTGAGCATTTGGGAGGCCTTCCCATGATTCTGTTAAGCCAACTATTCTGTATGTTCTACATATGGTCAGTCCAATAAATACTATCTCAGTAAAGAAGTGTATTAGTTGAAGATGATTTTCTGGGTATATCAACAAATGAATAAAATAGTTCATATATCTAAAAATTGTAGAAAAGGCACATGATTCAAATTTCATGTCTTTCTTTTCAGGAACAAAAATCTGCCTCCTCCATAATGAGAGGAGTTCATTTCATGTGAGTCAGAGCTGCAGGGTAACTGGATCATCCCATGAGAGCAATGTTTTACCAGGATTTTAGCGTTGGTCCCTGATTTTGCAAGTTGGATACCCAGAAAACAGTGTAACCCAAGTTATCTGTTAAGGCCTTCACCACCTCTACTCAGCCACACTTACAATGGATATGGGCTTTTTGAATAAATGACAAAGTAGCTGGAGAAGGATGCTGAGTGGCATTCATAGAATGGGACACTCATCATCCAACAACTGAGCGTTCCATCCTCTGTGGCTCTCACTGGTAGGCCTTAGCATGATCTGAAACAGGAATATCCTCACACCGTCTATCCCTCCCGCTGCCAACTTCACTATTCTAGTCTTTCTACATCCTTGGCCAGCCAATCAGTGTGTTAGATGATCTCCGTAATTTAATGCATATTGATACCTTAGGGATCTCCATATCTAGACAAAATAAACACCTAGAGGCAGTGCCTAGAGTTCGGTCCATTAGAAGGACTGCTCTCCCCTTGTCTTTCCTAGACTTTTCTTCATGCAATATAGCTGATTTCAATATGACACAAATCTACCCATAGATCAAAAGCATGCATCTTCCTTCTCTACTAATATGTCTTAAAATTACCTAATGGACAAGAGATATTGGTTGAGGATGAGGTAGAAAAGTAGTAGGAAATAGGGGGCTGGAGAGATGGCATAGTTATTAATAGCATTTACTGTTCTTGCAGAGAACCCAGGTTCAATTCCCAGCTTCCACATGGTGACTCAACCACCTGTATCTCCAGTTCTAAAGGATCTGATGCCCTCTTCTGATGGTTTGAGGACTCGTGATTGCACATGGTGCTCATACATACACGTTCAGGCACACACACATACACACGAAATGTTTAAGTAGTGGGAATTATTACTATGGCATGTAAATAACCTGCCAGCGTGGTTTCACTGTGTCTTCTGGTTTAGCTCTTACCTGCTCTTCAGCCACATCTGACCTACAATGGGATGAGACGGAGAACATCCAGTTTTATGGGTCATTGGATTAAATAATGCCTAGCTCAGGACAAACAGTTGGAGACACACACACACAGCTTGTGTCTTATAATCATGTAAGCATGCAGCCTGTATTAGCGGCCAGAAACAAGCCAGAAAAGCTGCTTTTCGGGTAGAGAGAAGTTGTTCTGCTTGATCAGGAGCCTGTGCCATGAGCCTCCTTCAGCCTTTGCCAGAAATCACAAATAGTGCCTCTGTCTATCATATACATGGCTGGTGCTTTAATTCTGCTGACTCATAAAATTCATGAGGCAGAAAAGTTTGCTCTTCAGCCTTTCTTCTGGCTCCACTCAAACTGGCAGCCTCTGGGCTTATTCAGCCAGCAGGCAGCAGCAATCTACCCCAAAAGTGATACATTCCATATTCAAACCCCAAATTCTCACCACGCGCCACACCTCTCTTTGTGGTGGGTGGGTTTTAAGCGCGGGGGAGAAGAATTTTTTTTTTATTTTAGAAGAAATATCTCAATTTAGCCTCGCTGTAATCCCAGGACCATCATCCATGTGAGAGGGGCTTGCTTCTTACCGGACGTTATCTCCCAACCTGGCACGCGCATCTTTGTAAGGTGAACACGTTACTCACTATTGCCTGTCCATCAAATTGAATTATCATAATGCTATCAAAGAAATAGGTATATTTGGCGGCATACTGGATAAAAACAAAACCAAAGCCCCTTTGGATTATAGGGTGACATGATTCGGTGACATGAAAGTAATGTGTATTACTTACAGTAAAACCTGGATACTGTTGTCTCTGCTGTGTAAATGCCAACTACTTATTTCTCCTTTGCAGTGAAAATGGAAAGTAAAACATATTCAAGGAGGGTTGTGTTAGTCTCCACCCATGAAGAGAGGATAGCTGAAGCCACATGAGCAGTGAGTGCACACACACACACCACACACACACATGCACACGCACACAATGTCTTATATTGGTGTGTATATACAAATACATATACTCATATGCACCCCTTTTATCATTACAGACTTCATTTAATGGATCATGGCAACAGTGGGCTTCTACCAGTTACTAACTATACCTATACGCATTATTCATTTGGCGGCTGGGAATTAATGTTAGATTTTTAATATGAACATTTACACCAAGATTTCCATAGTCAAAGTATAGTGATCTGTGTTTGAAAACCCAGCACTCTGGAGGCAGAAACAGGGAGACAGTCACTAGTCTGAGGACAGCCTAGTCTATGTAGGAAGACCCCACCCATCTCAATAAACAAAAACAAGTAGTCTTATAAATCTCTACTTTTACTGGCACCATGATAGCATTTAAAGTCTCGAAAGATCGCTTTAAGTTCATAGTCAGCGTTCAAGAACTCAGAAAATGTAAACATTTCCTTTCCCTCGGTGTGCAGCCACGCTGGATTTCTAACAAAACTTTCTTTAAGTTTCTCGTTCCCACTAGCTTTCAGAGTCATTCTGCAGAAAGGTGTACACCTATCCAATTACAGCTAGTCTTGGTGTATCTTAAAGGTCTGACCATAAATCAAGATCCTTTCTCTTTATTAGCATGTCACAGGAACATATTTAATTATGACCTCACGGAAAATGAAAATATATTCCTATAGCTACATGGCAAGGCCAAGGGGAGGACTTGAGATATGAATTGGCTTATATCCAGAAATATTAAGGCAAAACATTTCTAGGCCTGCCACAACGCAGGACAATTCTGTCCACACGTGTCTGGTAGTACCTTGAAGGACAGATGTATTTCATTGTATTTAGACTGCTTTATCTTTATTTTTCTCCTTTTTTATTTTATTGAGCTACACATTTTTCCCTGCTCCCCTCCCTTCTTCATTCCTCTCCTTCAACCCTCTCCCATGGTCCCCACTCTCCCAATCTCAGGAGATCTTGTCTTTTCCTACTTCTCACGTAGAGTAGATCCATGTATGTCTCTCTTAGGGTCCTCACTGTTGTCTGGATTCTCTGGGATTGTGGTCTGTAGGCTGGTTTTCTTTGTTTTATGTTTAAAAACCACTTATGAGTGAGTACATGTGATAATTGTAAATCACATCATTAGTATGGCTTCTTTCCTAATCAGGATTTCTATTGCTGCAAAGACACACTGATGGAGGAAGGTCATTGGTTAATTAAATAAAGAAGCTGCTTGCCCTGATAGGTTAAAACATAGGTGGGAGGAGCAAACAGAACAGAACTCTGGGAGGAAGAGGAAGTGAGCTCAGAGACTCGACAGCTCTCCACTCGGGGGCAGATGCCTCAGAGAGACACGATGCTCCACTCTTGCGGACAGAGGCAAGAGCTCTGCTCTCTGAGGCACACGCGATGAAGCTCCAACCCAGGATGGATGTAGGCTAGAATCTCCCTGGTAAGCCACCTTGTGGGCTACAGCAGATTATTAGAGATGGGCTAGTCCAGGTGCAAGAGTTAGCCTAAAAGAGGCTAGATAGAAATGGGCCAAGCAGTGCTTAAAAGAATACAGTGTCCGTGTAATTATTTCGGGTAAAGCTAGCTGGGTGGCAGGACTCGAATTACTACAACACACCATAACCAAAAGCAAGTTGAAAGGAAAGGGTTTATTTGGCTCACATGTCCACAGTATAGTCCATCACTGAAGGGGGTCAGGACAGGAACTCAAACAGGGCAGGAGCCCGGAGGCAGGAGCTGATGCAGAGGCCATGGAAGGTGCTGCTGACTGGTTTACTCATCATGGGTTGTTCCGCCTGCTTTCAGAGCCACCAGTCCAGGGACAGCACCACCCACAATGGGATGGGCTTCCCCCATCAATCACTAATTAAAAAAATGTCTTACAGCCAGAACATATGAAGACATTTTTTTCTCAATTAAGGGAAAATGCCTTACAGCCAGATTGTACGAAGGCATTTTTTCTCAATTAAGGTTCCCTCCTTTCAAATAACTCTTGCTTGTGTCAAAATGACATAAAACTAACCATCATAGTATCTCGGCCTTTTGACTAAGACCAAGTACAATATCTGTATTGTTGTAACTGCAGAGTTGGCTGTTTTCAGAGATCAATGTGAACCCAAATGCACATACAGAACAGGTAGTCAGATGCCCTTGGAGCTGGAATTACAGTGATAATGACATGGTGTGCTGGGACAATGAAACTAGAATCCTCTGCAAGAGAGGCAAGCTATTCGCTGTCTCTCCACCCCCACAACCTGAGTTTCCTAAACCATCAAAGTGGGTACCACACAGAGGAAGGTTTGATAAATAGTTTCCATCACAAAAGAAAGACAGGAAGCCACTCTCCCACATCTTTGCAAGTGAAAGTCTCACACCTGTGGCAAACTGAAAATTCAAACATCTTGCTAGTAACGCAGGGCTGGCAACTTGTATCTTTGTCTCCAGAGCTGCATGAATCCTATGGGAACCTGTTCCACTGTAACAGAACCTGCAATCTGCTTCCCAGAGAGGACAGAAACTGCACAAGCACTCAGAGAGCTGCCATTGCTTTCATGCTCTGGCATTCCTAAGAAGTCCAGAGTATTTATTACTCCATTTCTATATTTTCTTTTCCATGGAGTTTTGAATTCTTTCCTCTGTAGTGGGTCAGAGAGTCTCGAGCATTTCTATCTCATTGGCTCTGGGTCAATGCTGGGTTCAGACTCCAGTTACTGTATTTATAGTCTACTGATGCCTCTCCCAAATACTAGAGATGACGTACTAAACCCCAAAGCCAAGGCCAATGCACTAGTAGAAAGCGATCGACAGGAAGTCTATTGACAACCTCTACATGCCAATGTAGATTGAGGGGGTCTTGAATGCTCTTCCTGGTTAAAGTATTCCTCTTGAGGCAGGCTTGTACTCCCTAATCAAACTCTGTGTAGTCAGTAAGAGGTGACAGAGCTGGGGTCTGAAGTTAATAAATATATATTTAAAAGACAAATGAGATATTTTTATTTACTGATTTTTAAACTTTTAATAAAACAAATTTATTGTGCACATATACCATGCAACATTGTTGAATAGTCACAATTTTAAACATGTCCTTTATTCTATTGAATTTCCCTAGGGTCATAAGAAAGAACTAGGGAACTCTGTAACCTTTAGTTGTTTAAAGACCACAATGAGATTCTACCTTGCACCTCTTAGACTAGCTATTATCAAAAAGGCTAAAGGCCATAAGGGTTAGAGAAGATGCGAAAAAAGAGGAGCCCTTGTATTTAGTTAGTGGGGATTTAAATTAGCATAAAAATACTGGGAAATAGTACAGGGGTACCTCAAAGAGTCAAACTACAACCAGTGTCTGGGGAAAGTACAGGGTTACCTCAAAGAGTCAAATCCAGTGTCTAATCCAGAAATCTCACCAGCAGCTAGATAACCAAAATATGTGAAAAAAGATATAAGAAATATCTGCACTCCCACATTCACTGAAATAATATTTACAACAGTAAAACATGAAATCAAACTAAGTAGCCATCAAGAGGCTACAGTGTCCTCTATGTACAGTAGAATACTGCTCAGTCTTTTCAAATGGAAGGAGGGGCTGGAGAGATGGCTCAGCAGTTCAGAGCATTGACTGACCTTCCAGAGGACCTGATTTTGATTCCCAGCACCCAGATGGTGATTCGGAACCATGTGTTTTAACTCTATTCCAGGAGACCCAACACTCTTCCCTGCCTTTATGGGCACTGCATACACATGGTGCACAGACTGACGTTCAGGCAAAGCTTTCATACATGTAACATTAAAAATAAATAAGTAAACAAATAGAATGGAAACCTTTATTATCAACACATATCAGCTCTGAGACCATTGTGTTAAGTAAAATGAAGTCTGAACAGAAAGGCAAATACTGCACAATCTCACTACTTAGAGAATCTAAACGCTTAACTCGTTGAAGTAATACAACAGGGGATACCAAGAGCCAGAGAAGCAGGGATGGGGGAGATATTGGTCAAGTTGTACAAATTTTCAAAAAACAAAATGGATATCTAACGTATAAGTTTGTGGGGGAGGCCCCAAAGGTGGCCCCAAACAGCATAGTTTCTTGCCTTTCATCTCAGTTTCCCATTAGAACTAGACAATAAGAGTCAAGCACCGCAAACTCTAGACACTTTGAACACATCATATCGAAATCCAGCTGGAACTAAGACGAAACTAAGCTGGAAGCTCCCTCCTGCCAGCCAGCTTTCCCAGTCCCAGATGGCGTTCTACAGGTTGCAGGAAGGGGTGGACATCAGTGGCCTTCCCAGGCAAGATGTGCCCACCTGTGCAAAAGTAGCATCACTGTTATGGGGGGTAACTGTTCCCTCCGTTTGAGACTAGTTCCATAGAAGAGAATCCATGTCTGGTACTATAAACCTGGCCAAAAGTCCATAGCAGGGGAGAACATAGTGGGGACAAGGGACCGAATACTATGGTTTAGCAAACTAACATACTGTCAAACTGACTTCTGAATACTTACATTTAAATTCTTACACACGCACTAACCTTAACCTTAGTCAGAGAAGCCTCTTTCCAGGAATGGTAATGTAGAGACTTGTGGCTATACAAAAATGCTAATGGCTAAGAACAGTGATGGATGAGTCCTCAGTCCTAAACAAGATATTTATACTTAATTAAATTTATATTTATATTCCCCATTCCTCTTCTTTTCATTTTTTTGAGATTATAAAAATTATTATTATTAACATTTCTGTCTTCCCTCTCCTCCCTCCAAGCCTTCCTGTATACGCCTTCTTACTCCCCTTCAAGTTTATGGCCTCTTTTTCCATGTGCCCCTGCTAAGGCTCAGGATACATTGCAAAAGAGGAATGGGGAATATAAGAGTCAAAAGAAGATAGGGTATGAAATTTCAGGTACTAGTCAAGACAGAGCAGTGTGATCACAAGTTCACACCAACCACAGATGATCACACTAGGTTTACACAAGAACTAGCCATCCACAGCAGACATGGATGGAGGAGGGCCTCCTGGGGTCTAATCCATCTCTACTGACTACCTGCTAATGGTAGATCCAAGAAGAGGACGCTGCCATGAAAGCATACATACAAGAGATATTCTATGGACTCAACGGGTTATACTTAGCAGTATATATGTAAGTACAAATGTATGCAATAACAATGGATGGAAAAAGAGGCCATAAACTTGAAGGGGAGTAAGAAGGTGTATACAGGAAGGCTTGGAGGGAGGAGAGGGAAGACAGAAATGTTAATAATAATAATTTTTATAATCTCAAAAAAATGAAAAGAAGAGGAGAAACCGCTGCCTTTAGCTCTGTGCCCACTGATGACCTGACCAAGTTCCAATGAATCACCTAATCCTATGGCCACACAAATAGTAGTGGTTAAGACCTGCTGAGCCATCCCACTCTACATGATTTGTTTACAAAAGACTCCAACAGTCTATTCTGTGTTCTTCACACACACAAAAATAAGTATTTTTAAATCACCTTGCTTTTGTCACTATACTCTGGGCATATAATTTAAAGTATCCTGCTCACATAATAAATATATGTTTTATTCATTCAAACAAAACACAGAAGTAAATATGTTGCCATTGATATACAGCTACAATCACAGATACTTGATCTCCGTCATTTATCTTCCCTTCTACGGTTCATGACACATTACCATTGATAATCTAAATAATTGTAACAGCATAACACACCATGACCAGCATTCCCTCACTTTCTTCTACTGCACTGATGGAATATGTAACAAAATTAATTCCAGAATATCACTTCGGTTCTGTTTACCAGGACCATTTTTGATACACGGGAAAGAGAGCTAGGCAAGGTCCCAGTATTAAACAGATGGTATGCCCAAATTAGAAGAATGGAAACAAAATTTAATAAAGGGCTGATTTAATGAAGCTGAAGTCGAAGCATGAGGAAACCGCAGGGCTCTGGAGCAATGGCAGCCAGCACCAGGAACTTGTTAGAATATACACAGGGTCTCACCTCAGACCTAGCAAATCAGAAGAGCTGCCACCAAAGCACAGTGACGTGTTTTAACAATCCCTTCAGGAATTCTAACTCGTGCTGAAGTTTGGGAACTATGGCATATTGCACAACATAGACACGAAGTGCTACGAAGAGTTGGAGCTATTATCAAATGTAGACATGAAGGGGCAAGAGGACAGACTCATTGTTGGAACCCATAGAAAGTCATCCAGAGAAAAAGCACACCCCACCCCTACAAAAGAATAAATAAATGAACTTCGATCTAGCATATCCTAGAAAAGCTCTTAACAAAAGTACAAGGTAATAAACAAAAAAAAAAGCCAGCCTCAGTTTCTCCCTTCCTCCAACTGTCAGCCTGGACTTCCAAGTGGCCAAAGTCAACTAGAATCCAGAAAGGTGGAGAACCTGCTGATTGTGTACATTCTTCTTGCAAAGCATAAACAGGGTAGAGAAGGAAGGAAATTGAGTCTGGAAAAGTCAACCGTTCTGCAGCATTTGTGAGCACACACATATGCTAACAAAACTCAATATTTAAAATATTTTGTAATTCCCATGGCAATAATTGTTTCTTAGGACTTGCCATTTTCTATTTAACTGAATAAGTAGATTGTTGTGAGGGAGTTCTCTCATTTGTGAAAAATCCCTTTCCATATATTCTGTAGTTTTTCACAGCATGCCTGTATCACAGATACATCATTGCTACTGTTCATTTTACAGTTCCTTCCTTTTTCTCAAATAGACATTTAATGCCTTACCTTGCTTCTGTGCTATATATGCTGGGTTGAGGAACTAAGCTGTGGCTGAATTCTACCATGGAATTTCTGCTTTACTTAAGACCCCTCCTACCTTGTAAACATTTATGCTCCATTCATCCATGAAGTAAAACTACTGAGATCAGTCCTCACTCCACTACAAACTAGATTGAGCGATTCTAACTCACCTGTATTTTTAGATGTTTTTAAACGTTTTTATTTATATGTATGTGTGTGTGCATGTGTATGTGAGGATGCTCACAGAAGAGAGCTAGAGTTACAGGTGCTTCTGAACCAACCGATGTGAGTGCAAGGATCTGAACCCTGGTTCTCTGCTAGCACACAGCAAGTACTTTCATGGCTGAGCCATAGCTCCAGCCCTTTGAGTTAATCTTGTACAACATTCAGTGAACCGAACGCTTCTCTTCCTTGTTCACAGGTGACTGTAAATAGAAGAGAGATTATCAGGGAAGGACTGTTCATATTTTATGAGTTAGCAGATCCTCAAAGCTCTGTCCTTCCTCTTGCCAGGCCCCAGAAGTCCTATCTAGCCATCGCACTACACAAAAACATTTTCTTGACAGTTTCGGTTCAGAATCATCTGCCACTGGAATCCCAAACACCGTACAAAGATGAAGGGTTTGCTCGGCTTCTAGGCCCCAGTCTAGCCATAGTAAAACAGGACCATTCTCATATCCGCCTTTTCTAGAAAGAATATTTTATAGAAAACATGTTTCCATTTTAACATACATGTACCTAGGAAGGGAAGGGAAATATTTGCCATACAGAGAGTCACCCTGCCAAAAACTCAAGCCAGGAGATGAAGGAGTGAGAGAGGTAAAGAGAGAGAGAGAGAAAAAAACAGAGACTCAGAGACTAAGAGACAGACAGAGAGACAGAGAGAAAAAAGCTTTGGGGAAAGTAGAAAGTATTATTGCAAGTTCTTCTTCTTATTATTATTATCAAGTATTATTCTGGTTCCAGAGACAGATTCTGAATCCCAGACCCCAGCTTTATGCTTTCGGAGCTGCCTGGCTCTCACAGGTGGTCTCATACCTGTGGACTCCATTCTTCTCATCAGGAAAATGTGGAAGAATATACCCAGAGTTATGGCATTGAATGGATGATTAATAAATGCAAAATGTTTGAAGATCTATCTGTCTTGCTATCTGTTCTGTTCTCTGTTCAATATCTTTCTCACAGGAAAGCAAGGATGTAAATCTACCAACTCTCAGAAAGCGGTATCTACTAATTGCAGTAGGAGGGTATACAAACCTATCAATACTAATTGATTAGATGTCATAGGACATCTTCACACATGGAGATAGGACAAATAGCATAAAAAAATCTTTTCCCATCGTAAATCTCTGCTGGGTGCATATATCTAACTAGTTGATTATTTTCTAAACTCAGCAATCGATTATAGTGTACCATTCATATAAACCATATGTCACTATCACACAATTACTTGGTCAAGCCTTGTCTGATTTTACAAATGCGTTTGCACTGTTTTGAACACATTCATGAAAAACTATAATTATTAATCACTCAAAGGTGACCCAGCACATAGAGCTCTGTGCAACATGTAGAAACTATAACTGTCGAGGCAAATCAGATTTTTCTTACTCCATGACTATAAAGAAAAACAAGGGCCAGAACCAACCACTGAAATTAAAAATGAATGCACAAGAGAAGAAGGTAGCATTAGTGATACAGTAACAGGGTGAAAAGTCACAAAGCTTCTGTTACTGAGCAGACCATGACATCCAGCTCCATATCTGCCACCTTCCTCTGTTAAGTGCTGCACGGAAGTCCCATTATTCAGGTTCCCATAATGAGACACGGTCAAGCAGCCTCCTGCAATCATTGTCATTCCTTCACCATGACTGACCTATGAACATGCTACATCACCAACCCTCTCAACGTAACATACAAGGCAGGATCTCTGAGATGAGCTTCTCTACGGTAAAAGTTAAGCCATGTGTGTAATAAGGACTGCAAGACTTTGTTAACGAAACATGTATGAGAACTAAGCATAACGTTTAGATGGAAAGAAGAATTCAGGACTGAACTTGAGTGTTAAGTACCAAAGTCAGTTCAGTGACCCAATTAGTCACGAGTCTTGTCTGAGAATAAGGAAAATGGGAGCCAGGAAGTGAGAACTACAGACTGAGGCCCTTGCCAGTGATGGCCCAGCTCTTTAGATGCAGGCAAAACAGAAATGAGAGACACAGAGCTCTTCTTCAAAACTTTTTCCCATTACAGTAAAGAGCTTGAACTTAAAAAAAAAAAAAAAAAAGCTGACTTTTCCTCTTGACCTAAATTGACTCATAATCTCTCAACCTTAATTGCAAAATCTTTCAAATGTGTTAATATAATTGTGACTACGGGAGGACTGCTCTTTCATTTTGTGGGGAAATGTGAAGATAAATAGCACCATTACAATGTGACTCATCTCCGAAAGTTTAAGGTTTCAACCTTTGCTTCTTATTGTCTTAATGCAGTGTGATTAATGCACTCTGCGTCTTGTAGCTGTCACAAAACCTCTCGGCGCCTTTCTTGTGACTGAGTTTGGGGCGGGGGAAAGGTGTACAATAAAAACTTTTTCTTCGGCTTCTTTATATAAATATACTAACCATTATTTGCTCACATCATCAAGTGATAACTTGTATTATGTCCTCTGACCAACCTCTGCTTGTGTACTTTGGGGAAGTCTAAAGAGCTCCATAGAGCTCTGCTACAGTTTCACCCTATGGAGAAATTTATGGAAGGGGTCAAGATAAGGACCAGGACAGGGAGGGAAGAAGAGGGGAGACAAAGCAGATCCTAATCTGTGATGCCAGAGAGACAAGAAGGCAGGCACAAAGGAAAATGAGGGTGTAAGGGGTGTTTGTACATTGTGGTAGTGGTGAAGGTAGGGGTGATAGTGGTGGTGGAGGTGGTAGTGGTGAAGGTAATGGTGGTAGTGGTAGTAGTGGTGGTGGTGAAGGTAGTGGTGGTGGTGGTAGCAGTGGTGGAGGTAGTGGTGGTGGTGGTGGGTGGGTGGCGCTGCCTGTGTGGTGTGTGTGGTATGTGTGTTGTCATGTGTGTTGGTGCATGTGCAGATATGCATAGATTACCAAAGAGGCACAGTTATTAAAAGGTCATCATTATACCATCTGACTGATACATTGCATAACAGGAAATATGATTAAAAAAACGGGAGAAAAATGACAAGTTAATACTAATCATATCACAACAACTAAAACAAGTACTGAATATCAAGTCATGAATTCGGAGATCTGAAATAGATGAGAAGAACCCAGAAACCCTGTGGATCAGATCACTGTTGGCCACGGGTGGTGGTGCTGCACTAAAAGGATTCAGAAAACACCAGGACAGCATGGCTCTGTACCAGAACTGTGAGCAGCTTACAAGTGGATCTTCCCTTTGAAAGATTACCAACAAAAATAGATATTACAGAAGCAACTAAACAGATGTTTCTACCACACAAACAAGCTCCACGGAATACATGTCACATGTCTCAAGCACAATGAAGCAACTTGTTACTCAAAAGGAACAAATCAACAAGCCTTGCTTCTGTTGCTTAGAGAGAGAGAGAGAGAGAGAGAGAGAGAGAGAGAGAGAGAGAGAGAGAGAGAGAGAGAGATATTAAGACAAAGATGGAGTCAAGCAGAGGAAAATCTTAGGGATCCCATACCTGGGAAGATTTTTCAACAGAAAAGTACACTGAAAGACCATTCTCTTGTACATTTACCATTATAAAGCCTCTAATTACATATCTATGTATGCATCTCTGAACATCTAAACCCAATTAGATGCCAACTGAAATACATTTAAATTAGTGCTCCTAAGTAGCTCCCTCCTACTGCCACAAATAAAGTAGCACTAAATACAAGCATGCTGTCCTTCACATGAATACCCAAAGAAAAACACATATTATAAAGATGGTTTCTGGGATATGAAAATTTTAAGATGGGATAATCAATGTGGACTCATTCTGATAATCACCTAAATGTATTCACAATTTTAAATTTTTAACATTTTATTCAAATTTCACAAATTAGAGTATATTATAATAAAGATAACTTTGAAAATAGCTTCTGGTTTCCTGTGTGATTTTACTTTTTCTCAGATTTTACATGGGTGTTGCAATAGTTATAGACATAAAGGGGCCATCAAATTATAATTTAAAAGGATTCTTCTCTACTACCTCAAATGCGCCTTCTGAAAGGTAGTATTATTCAAATTTGAAGGTCAGAAGGTTTTCAACTCTGGAAGAAATAAATGTCTTGGGCAAATGCTTGCAGATAGTTTACAGTCTTCCAGTGTCTACAGTCTTCCAGAGTCTACAGTCTTCCAGCACCTACAGTCTGCCAGAGACTACAGTCTACCAGAGTCTATAGTCTTCCAGACTCCACAATATGATTATGTAACAGAAAAAGAATCAAGAGCATGTCTGAAGAAGAATGAGAAGACAGACATAGTGACAGGCTTAGAGACATCAGGACAACATGGGCATCACTGAGTGCAGCTTCACGGCTCTATCTATAAAGACCACAGAGGGAGATTTAAGAAGACAACATTGAACAAGAAAGATGATCCTATAATTGAATGCTTGACAAACTTGACCGTGGCCAAAAACAGATCCATGACTATCCATGGGGGGTGGGGGGTTGTACACATGACATGAGGGACTACAGAGAGACACAGAAAGCTTTCTGAAGGAAAACGGTTCCTGTTTCATTGTGATAGTGATTACATGACAGGCTCCATTTCTTGCAACTCGGCCAACCATAAAAATGGATGCATTTTATTATATGCAAATTATGCTTCAATAAAGTTCATTTTTAAATTCAAAAACCTGGAAAAGCATATCCTCTCTCCTCATACATCTAAGCGCAGAGATAGAAAGAGCATCACAAAAGCTGCTCAGAAAAACGTGAGCGAATAAATAAAGCAAGGAGAGCATAAAACTATCCCATAATCTTAAGGAACAATGTGTTCTAGAAGAATAAGTTTTATAGAACACTGAAGCTGGTGATTTTTATAAACCTATTTTTCCAACTCATTACCTTCCACATTCAAACCCCAGTAGTCTTTCCATAGCAGCACGAGTGAATCCATCCATCATATCAACTTCTGCACCGCACACATGCTCACCGTCACCATAACAGCACCTCTAAGTACCGTCCTCCAAACCCAGTCCACTCTGGTGTCATTTCATGCCATAGGGTGGGTACTGGGAGGATTATGATAATTAGAAAGCAAATCTAGGAAGAATTCTCATCTGGCAAGGAAAACACATATGTACTATGAAAGTAAAAGAAGAAGGGTTCGGAGGAGAAAGGAAGCCACCCAGAAGTGAGGGTTTGGGGGAAGGAAATGAATTAGAACAACACTTACTGACACAGATGTATGAAATGTCATCGTTGAACCCACTGCTTGGGTTTCTTGTGTACTAACTTAACTAATTTTAAAAGTAGGAAGAGGGGCTGGAGAGACGGCTCCGTGGTTAGGAGCACTGGCTGCTCTCCCAGAGGACCTGGGTTCAGTCCCCAGCCCATATGTGGCAGCTCACAGGCATAGGAAGCTACCATTCTGTGGGATCCAGTGCCCTCTCCTGGCCTCCACGGACAACAGACACAAGTGGTGCAAGGACACACATGCACACAAATCGTCCTTACACACAAAACTATAGGGTTTTTTTAACCTTTGTAATTTAGCACTTTTTTGTTTGTGGATTCTTTCTGGAGGGATTTTGTTTGTTGTTGTTGTTGTTGTTGTTTTCAAGACAGGGTTTCCACTGTGTGTCCTAGCTGTCCTAGAACTGTAGGCCAGGCTGGCCTTGAACTCACAGAGATCCACCTCTGCTTTTCAAGTGCTGGGATTACAGGTGTGAACCACAACAGACAAGCTGTAATTCAATACTTTTATTTACAAGTTAACTCCCCCACATCAGTCAGCAAACTAATTGCCATGTTTATGTGATTGTTTTGTTTTGTTATTTTGGTTTGGTTTTGTTTTTATTTTCCCCTTTCCTTCTCTCCTCCCATTTTTTTTCCTCTACCGCCCCAGTACCCTCCTCCTCAACCCACTCCTCCTGTTTCTGTTCAGAAAGAAGCAGGCCCCCAAGACCCAGAGAGGCTAGGCAACCAGGAGGGCCCAACGTGGGATGCATGGACCTCCCTGGAAAGGGGAGATAGAAGATATATCCTGGGTGGACTTGGAGCAGGAGGGGATGGGAACTTGAAGAATTGGTTGGGAGGTGGGTGGAGGGACAAAGTACTGAAAGATGGCTGGAAAGGGGGGGGGGGCACTTCAGGGTCAGGTAGAACCCTGACACAAGGGAAACTCCCATACATCTCCATGGATGACCCAGCTAAACTCCTAGCAATGGTGGATATGCAGTCTGAACTGGCCATCTCCTATTGCCAAATTGGTAACTACCCCAACTGTCATCAGAGAGCCTTCATCCAGTAACTGATGGAAACAAATTTAGATCCCCAGGCAAACATTAGCCTGAGCTCAGAGAATCCTGCTGGAGAGAGGGAGGAAGGATTGTAGGAGCCAGAGAAGTCAAGGACATCGCAGGAAAATCCACAGAAACACCTAACCTGGGCTCTTAGGGGTTCACAGAGCTTGAAACAACAACCAAGGAGCCTGAATGAGACCAACCTAGGCCTTCTACATATATGTGACAGTTGTGTCGCTTGATCTATTTGTAGGACTCCTAAAAGCTCTCAGCTGCTCTCCATCCTCTGCTGAGCTTCACCTCCTCGTCTTAGGGGAACATACATAATGGCTTTCTTAGACAAAAGTAAAAGGAAGGTAAAAGGCGTTTTTTTTAATGCCTGCAATTCCAAATCCACGTGATAATTAAATAGGTCTGAACTTAACCTTTTAAAATGTATTTAGAGGATTCCTTTTCTTGTCTTGTTTTGGTTTTCAAAATGACAACAAAACAGCCCTGTTCGATTGCTTCCCGTAGCTGGCACCAAAATCCTATCTTTCGCAAACATACAGTGCAGCCCTGTTTGCATCCAACATCCATTTCTTTATGCCTAAAAACGACACCAGTTTAGGAAACTGTCAATCTTCTTTTCAGGCTGATTTTTCTTTTTTTTTAAAAAAAAAACTAGATAGAAATTATCTGTTAGCTTTAGAAGCATTTTGTTCTGTTTCGGGTTTTCGGGTCAAATATACTGTTTTCC
>NC_022028.1:36236075-36236637 GCF_000317375.1 Microtus ochrogaster | reverse complement strand
TCATTTCATCAATTTTCAACTGGGAATGACTTTTCAATTAGGAAAGTTAGCTTTATGTAATTTCTGATGCTCTTGTCGAAAACTTCAGCTGAATCCCTTTCAAATCAGAAGCTAGCATAAGTTCCTTTTCTTTCTTAAAATATAATCGCAACAGAGACAACAGCGAAACTCTTAACAAGTGGAGGAATAGGTTTTCCAAGGAGAAGGGACAGGTATGAGTGTTGGAACATTTCACGGTGCTAAGAGACATTACAGCAGATAAGGAAATCTTAGTTTTGTGTATTTGTTTTTGTGCTTGCTCAGTCAGTCTCCCTTTATACTAAAAGAGAAAAGAGAAATTAAACACGTTTTGCCTAAAGTACTCTGAAACTGTGGCAACTATTCATCGTCAATTACCATAACTTCAGAAAAATGCAATGGAATAAACAAAGCATTGAAAATCTCTTATCTTCAGCGGGTGATGGGTCAACACAGTCTATACTCCATATTCTGTCTCCCATCCTCTCAACAAAGACCTGCTGGCCTCAAACAAGACAGTTTGTCACTGAGAGCTTTATTAGCC
>NC_022028.1:36190223-36235765 GCF_000317375.1 Microtus ochrogaster | reverse complement strand
CCATGTCAGAGCAGGGACATGAGAGAGGCAGGCAGACAGACAGAGAGAAAAGGGAAGAGACAGGAGGAAGAAGAGAAACAAGAGACATAGGAGAGGAGCAAGAGGCAAGAGCTGTGTCTGGTGGGAACCTTTAGGGGTGCACATGTCACCTCGCTGATGGTGGAAAGTCACCTGACGACAGGTGATGATGTAACTTAACTGCTCTGGTGGCAGAGGCATGCTGCTGCCTTGGCCGAAACTAACAGAAGTTACGTTAGGCCTGTCATGATTAAATGCTGGGGGCCAGCCAAGCTTGCGAGTGGCACTCAAAATGCCAGTGCTTAGGGGATAGAGGCAAGGGGATCACAAGTTCACGGTCAGTCTGTGATACAGAACAAGACCCTGTCCGCAAAAATAAAAATAAAAAAATTACAGATGTTAAGGGCTCATGGAAGCTGAAGAGATGAAAACTTTGAGAATGTTCTCCAAAGCGCATGACTACATAAACTGCAGAAGTAATCATGTCCTCTGACATCCCTCGGGTTCTCTCTAACTACCCTCCTGTTTGCCCAAGTCACACTGTACTAATCTCCTCACTCTTTCTCAAACACAGCAACTTCTCCCCTTAGAGTAACTGGATTGACAGCCTCTCTCTGGAGTTTCCCTCCTCCTCCTTCTCTTCCTCCACCTCACCTTCTTCTTGTCTCCAAAGCTTCGCTTGAATGCCACCTTACCAGTAAGGCCCATTCTGATCACTGTATTTAAAGCTGCAGCCCATGTCCTCTTCCATGTTGTAATCGGGCTCTGAGTAACAGTTCACATAATGAGTCTGGCTGAGACCCTTTGAAAGTGAAGCTGATGAGAACTGGCACCAAGACACTTGGGTTTCCGTGTTTCCACATGGCCAGGATGGATGAGATAGATTACTGTTCTGGAATGTGTGTACGCAAACAACACAGTTTCTGGTGGACACCTGCTTTCTCTTGGCGAGTACCCAAGCAAGCCCTGGATAGGAACCCTGGACACTGAGTCTTCAATAGACCTCACTAGTAGAAAACACTGTGCATGGGTTGTTACAAACTGTCGCTAGGGAATTGTGCCCTATGTGGCCTCTCTAGGTGTGGACTCTAAGAATGTGTGCTGGGTCTTGTTGAGAAGCAACCCCTTGTACCTTTTCTCCTTACTCACCTTGCTCTCTGATGAATCCACTGGGTCTTCCTAGTTAATCACTGAGACCAGAAAGGGTCTTAAGGACCCTGGCACACTAGTATACTGTACAACTCACTTAGAATTACTCTTAGTCTCTATCATCGCTTGTAAGCTACATGAACAAGCCTATGAAACAGTCTACCATACAATAGGTGTTCAATGTCATTACATCTACATATTTAACAGATATAAAATCTTTCAATTACTTCAAGGAAATCAGTGAACTTCCTAGGGAAACCTTCACCATTGAAAGCTGAGGATTCAACATCCTGGTTAATGAGATCTATGAACTATGAAAATGCCTGAATTTAAATAAAATAGATCAAAATGCATGCATTTCATCTGGGTAAGTGAACTTCAAATACTCTGAGAATTAAGTGTGCTATGACACTGAAAATTTGGGGTATATACTTGTATATACTCTAGTATATCCAAGCCCTTGATGGAAAAAGGAGCTTTTCGTTTTTGTAGTACCAAGCTTTCAAAATCAGACTTGGGGGCGCCTCCAAAAGTCAGGCTTTTGAAGCTGTGTAGTCTTCTGAAGCAAGTTAATCTACTGTGAGTCTCACAGAACCCTTTAAAGTGAAAAACATGAAAAGTTAGACAAATTTGTAGAGGAAGAAATTGGAAAAAGTCGATTCTAAGAACAAAGAAAGTTAGTCTCCAAGTTGTGCAGACAGATGTAGGGAGGGGTGAGAAGGGACTTTTACTAACGGTAGCTGAATCCTCTAGGAATCAGAAAGAAACTATGTGGGAAGTGCCCTGATGTCAGCAACATCTCAACAGAGAAAAATCATTCGTCAAAATCAAGTCCTCATTTTAGGCTACTTTATCTTCAACTGGGGAGACAGCTCACAACGGAACACCTGTGCAGCACCAGTAAGCTCCTCCCTACTTTGATCCCTAGAACCACTAAATAAATAAATAAATAAATAAAATATCCTTTTCTGGGAGCCCAGAATCTGGGCAATATATTCATTTTGGCAAGAAACTTGGCCACTTGCAGTCATAAGGTTCACAAAACAAAAATTTATGCTGAGTCCTTTAAAGAAGTTTATGGTGGGTTCTGTCGTGGGAAAACAGTAATTCAATAAAATCTTATGAAATCAGTAAGCACACTAGGAAGTGTTCAATTCATGTCAGCAAAAGTGGACAAATATTTAGAAGACACTGGGCTTTACACTAGTGATGGCCCTGGTACAAGGCATGCATGTCTTCACCATTTTCTGTAGTCAGCCCAGACCTTTACAGTATCTGGAGTGTAAGGAGCTAGTCTCTTGGTCAGTGAACTGAAAGAAGAGAATTCAGCTTCGAAAGAAATATTTCTGCTGGTTTTTTAACAAATCCAACTGTGATGTGATTGTTTTAAGTATAAAAATAGATGCTAAGTTTTTCTTTAATGTTTGTCAGTTTCATTGAGTTACTTAGCAACAGTTTATTCTCTGAACCACTCTCTAGATCTCTCCCTTCACCCTACCAGAGTGGGGAAGACAGCAGGGGTAGGGAGAGGGAGGGGACAGGTAGGAAAGAGAGAGAGAGAGAGACCTTTTTTTCTCTTTTGAAACGTAGGGATTCTTGAATTATTTTAATGACAAATTTTCTATGGGTCAATCTGAAAGGGATTTTAACATCTATAAACATTATGAGATTGTTTAGAAAAAAATCTGTGTAGGGGCTGTATGGATGGCAAAGTGGAAAGAACATTGGCTGTTCTTCCAGAGGACCTAGGTTCAATTTCCAGCACCCACTTGGTAGCTCACAATTGTCTGTAACTCCAGACTCAGATGCCCTTTTCTGATTTCTTTAGAGACCAGGCACATGGTATATAGACATACATGCAGACAAAGCATCCATACATATTACATAAATAAAAAATTTTAAGCATATATATATATGAAAATCCTCAAAGGTAGCAAACTCCAGAGAAAGAATATGAATGTTCATCACTAAACCACCAGTCTCCATGTGGGAGCTGCTAACACATAACATGCTCCCAATAAGTTCAAGAAAAGACAGAGGTATTTCAGGATACAGAGAGTGGAGCTCTAAATTTTTTATGCATGAATTTATTAACATGCATCTCTAGAAGGTGTCCCGGGAATTACATCATCCAATACAATGTTAAAGAATTTTGTTAATGGATTCTGCTGTAAAGAATGCATTGAGGTGCTTCTTTCCATGTTTATAAAAACCATCTCCCCAGGCAGAACTCTGCATAATTCAATGCTAATATAGATCCATGAATAGATCAAGGACTACAGGCAGAACAAGTCTACCTCCGATCACAACATGAGCCATCATTCTTGACCACAGCATGTAAATTTCTTTTTCTACTCAACAGGTTAATAGATAGTATTCATACTTTCTTTATTACTGTGTTAAGAGAGGAGATAATCTCAGGTTCCGTCAGTGTCCAACAGTCTCACCTTTACAGCATGGTTTAGGGTACATGAACAACTTTGTATAGTCACTGCCCTCATAAATGAGTAGATGTCCTGGATGTGAAAATACAAAAGATAGAAAAACTCTGAAATCAACACATATTTGTTGCATGTCTACTGTATATAAATGGTCAACTTAAAACCTACATTGACAAATAGGCATGAAGAAAGCAAACAGTTGAAACCTAAAGATTCAAAATCACAGTGTGTTCAATGAGGAAATGCTTATTTTGCTGTTGCACAGAAACCTGAAAGAGAGGCTCGAGATGCCTCAATAGCTAAGAGCACTGACTCTGTAATCATACAGACAGAAGTTCCTGTCCTGGCATTTATGTTTCAAGTCAGGCAGCCCATTCAAGTCTGGAACACAGCTCTGAGGAGAACAGAGACAGGAAGATAGCTAGGATTTTCTGGCTTTCAGTATAGAGAAGGAGGAGGAGGAGGAGGAGGAGGAGGGGAGGAGAAGAGGAGGAGGAGGAGGAGAAGAGGAGGAGGAGGAGGGGGAGGAGGAAGAAAAGTTCATGTTCAAGGAGAGACCCTGCCTCAAAAAAATAGGTAGGGAGTAATAGAAGAACACTGCATCCTTCTCTGACCTTCATGTGTATGAACAGGATGCATGCTTGTCCTAAAGTGCATGTGCACAGGTGTATGCATGTGTGTCTACATAAATATATCTTTAAAATAAAAATTGAGGGGCCGAGGAGATGACTTAGCAGTTAAAAGTACATATTGCTCTTCCAAAGGACCCAAGGGCTATTCCCAGCCTCTAGGTCAGGTGGCTCCCAGCCACCTGTAGCAGCAGAGTCCTGGAGATCTGATATGCTTGACTGACCTCCCTAGGCACCTACACACATAACCTATATTCATACATACATATAGGTGTTTAATTAAATAAGTCCATTCAATCACTAACATGAATAATTTTAAAGCCTGAAGTTGGCCAAGGGCTAATGTGGTAGTTCTGTTCCACAAAATTCCATGACTACAAGAAATCCCTTTCAACTCCTCAGCCACCTAAATTGTGGCCTTAATTTCATAATCCAACATGACAGCAAAGTTCCAACTGTCTCATCCACCTTCCAGACAGCAAGGTAAGAGGTGAAATGTATAACTAGGCTAAATTTTAGAACACTTTGGAGAAGTTTCCCAACAAAAGTGAACTCTCTTATCCTCAATATCTCAACCAGCACAGTGATAAGTCTCAAGGGAAGTTGGGACATACCACTCCTTTTGCTATTGGTCACAGACCCTGCAGAATCCTTCTATTAGGAGACAAGAACACCTCATTTGCTACATCACTCTCCTGTTTCTTTCCCCAAACATACATTTCTGACCATGCTGTGCCTGTTTTCTCCAGCCACTCTGCAGGAAGCAACATGGAGCAACTGTGAAAAGTGTGTGTGCAGTAACCCATCTGCCTGAATTTGAATCTGGTCTTTAAACTGTGCTCTTCTGTGAATGGAAATAACAGTAGATGGATTGGGACTTGTGAGGATCAACTGGTCCATACATTTAAATCTCTTGCTACAGCGATGGGATGCAGTGAGAAATAAGCTCAGTGGACATTACAAGTGCATTGACTCATTGACTCGGTCCAAGGGATTTGAGAGTGTTCTACATACAGATCTGTTACCTTTGCAACATCATGGGAGGCAGATAAGAACAGGGAGTCAGTACTACAGTCTTCACGGAAGACTTGCTACCATCCTAGTACCATCCATAAGGAAAATAGAGCAGAATTGACTTATAAAGAGTGGCAGAATTTCTAAAACAACACTCCCAATTCATATCATGTTAACTGTGTTAAATGGAAAATCTAAACACAAATCTCTTCCTAAACGTTCTCTGATGATGCCTGGAAAAAGTTGACAATTCATCCCTGCTGTGGAGAAATAAGATCTAAGTAAGTAGGAAAAGTATTTAGGTTGAGTGCATTTATTGAAGTCCTCTGACACAAAAGCTAAGACCTGAATTCAATATCCCTCTCCAAACTCTTCAGACAAAATCATGGAATCCATAATTACTAAAACAAGCTTCACATAAAAATGGCTGCAGTCATTAACTCAACGACAAAAAGAATAGACAGGGAGACCGTACCCAGATTATTTTTCCTAACATATGTTCAAAAATTGCTTTTAAGCTTTACTGACAATTATGGCATTGTTTAAAAAAAAATCAGAAGGAACTCTGTCCCACCCGTGTGCTAAAATAGTGCTACTGGACTGTAGACTCTTTTTGAATTTTTTCCAGGCTTCTAATGTTGAATTTAAGTTGATTGGTTTTCTTCTTTTATCTTTTTATAGCAATGAATGGCTATCTTACTTCCACTGTAGGAATTGCTCCTGTGAAACTCAGGATTAAAAAAAAAAATGAACCAGCTGCTTGCTTCTTTTTCCAGACAGAACCGATATGCAGCAGGAAGTTCCCTGGCACAAGCCACAGGGAAATATCACAGGACGAATAATTCATTTAGAAACATGTTGATTTTATTTTATCTATTAAATGCTATTTAGTCACAGTATTATGATAAACAACAAGAGATTCTTATTGGATCAGGGCAGAGGTAAGGAGGACAGAACAGACTAAATCGAAAGAGGAAGAGCATGACCCAGAAGGTAGTTCCAGCTATCAATCAATTACTACCACGCCATGACCATCTGAATATCTTTCCCTCCCTTGATAGCAGTGTGAGATACCCTTGTGATGATGAGATGTGGTATCTTTGCTAGCCAAACTTCACAAAGTCAGTTTCTCCCGCATGCTTTGCCGTAGGAAGGATACTATTTTTAGAGATCTAGACTTTATCAGTAGCAGGCAGTTCCTGCAGTGGAGACAATCCTTGGAGAGAGGGAAACAGCTACTCAATAGAAGAAGGCTTCCATTCTCATCAGAAGCAACTGGGGTTTCACAAACATGACCACGTCATTGCTAGATGAACATAGCACTAAGATAAAGGGTACTTAGAAAAGAGTGAGAGAAGTCAATTACTTATAGAAATCTCTGTGATTTAGTCGGGGGGGGGAGGAATAAGACAAAAAGTGCATGTCAGTTTAATGAGATGTAGATAAAATATTTAAAACTGGCCCCAAAGTGTTCTGGTTGAATTATAATGAATAATCAAGGATTAAATTTCCCAGAAAACCTTTATCCCAAATTACAATGATTTTCTGCTTCATACTTTGATACTTTATAAAAATTAAAGAGGCTTTTCCAATTTCTTTTTTAAAAAGACTTAGGAACAAAGAATGTGGGAAAATTGTAGCTAAGCCTCAGAGGACTGAGTGTGGAGCCCTAAATGGAAAACCCCCAAATTTACTGAAGGTAAATTGGAAAATCATGCTCCCTGTAAGAGAATTCGGAGCTTCAGAAGAAGATATTTTCTGTGAACAATGGGGATCTAGTTCTCCGAGATGCCCGACTGTTTGATACGGAGCTGCTGGCCCATGCTGTTAGTCAGTGCCCTGGGTCTCTAAGGCAGATGGTCAACAAGGAATAAAAGACTAGTCTTCTGGAATACCCTAAAAAGTGTTATTCTTCCATTGTTGCCAGCAAAGCCTTACTAAGCTTCCTCAAAATCTATGCAACCTCAGTTTACTCTATTAGCTTAAGTCTATTTTTCTCTTCAATCCAATAAAAAAAAAGTCCATTTTGCCTATTTCATAACCTGTAAGTTAGAACACATGGTCCACTCCCAATGAAGAAGATCATTTGTATTCTCATGTGTGCGCATGTGCATGCACACACGTCTGTCATCTGTTTTCTTTCTCCTTCTTCCTCCCTCCCTCTCCCTCCCTCCCTCTCTCTCTCTCTCCCTCTCTCTCTTTCTGTCTCTCTCATGCATGTGTGTGTGCGCGTGCGCACGCGCGTGTGCAAGAGAAAGAAACAGAGAGGAGAGAAAATGTGCATGGTGGAAATGTCATTTATTTTGACTTTATAAGGTGCATGAGACTGAATTGTAACACTAAAATTCCAAGAGAAAAAAAAAGTGTCATTTTTGTCATTTTTGGAGGTTGGGGGTGGAATGATAGCTAATGAAAATCACTGACAAAAGTCAAAGAAGATTCAGAACTTCTTAAAATTGCCACAAAACGTCAGGAAAGCATAAACGCTGGATTCTTCAATAAATAGCTCGCCTTACCTGGAGAAATGACAGAAGCATGTCTACAGTGAGTTAACACATTGCTTCACCCAAAGGAGGCTGGCTGAGTTAAAAGCTGAATCTGTAGCCACTAAAAAGCACCAAATATTAATCACCCCCCTTCTATCACCATTTCATTGCTTAGATCTGAAAGTGTTTAGTTCTACACGATAAAGCAGTCTGTTCCCCTACTAGGAAACAGAGCGTTGGGGTAAGAGTCGGCAAAACTGGTCTAGTCTCACTGCCATCACTGGTGGTATGTTCTTTGTAACCTTGACAACCCATGAAACTTAGGGGCTTGAGAGCTTCATTGCTCCTGTAGTTCATTGAAATAAAGTATTGTAAAATGAAGAAGTGGCCGGTTGTGTGGTGAGAGTTCTCATTCTCTAAAACAATTAGTGGTGACAGCCTCAAGGAGGCAGAGTTGACAACTTCAACCACATGTTCTCCGGGGCAGATTCTAGTTCGGGGTCTTGTCTATACTAATACGACTCTTCGGGTTGCCTATTTGTGTATTAGTGAGACACATGAAGTTTATAAGTAGGAAGTTTCAGGGAAGGTCAATAACTTCCCCAAAAACTCCTGTGCAGTATCAGTCAGCAGTTAAATGTCACAATTCCCATCTATTATTCCAAGTGAATAATGAAAACATTTTCATGATGAACAGTTATAAGATACACCACTTAGTTTAGGTACCCCAGGCAAACTCAAAGTTCACAAGGTTTAGACTTTGGAATTTGAATTATAAGCAGAAATGTTAGTATTTACCCAACTCCTGTATTCCATAAAATAAATCAATTTTGAGTCCAATGAGTTGAATCTTTAATTATTTTTACTACTTATAACTAGGAAAGCCAGAAGCAAAGATGAATCTTAATAGAATAGTCTCCTGCTATCTTATGTTCTAGAAAATAGTCATATTATTAACTTATAAAATTCCCTTATATTAAAATAACTATTATTAAAAGTGAAGTCTTAGATGGAAAATAAATCCTAGGTGACAAATTCCTAAGTAATTAGTGGTGTTCTAGCCATCATGTTGTAATGGTGTTTTGTTTTGATTGATTATGAGAACTGTAATCAATAAAAGCTGTTGAGTTTAGTATGATTTGCATTACCCTTTGCCAACTTCTGAGCAAAATATTTCTCACTTACGCTTAAGACATGCATTATTTATCTGCAAATAGGAATGAGAAGACACATGGTTTCAGTTTTTCTTCTTTAGCTTCCAAATATTTAAATGCCAAATTAAAAGACTTCCATTAATGCCTTCATTACTATATCATCCTTCCAGTATCCAGATATAGTCTTTAAAGTTTAGGAAGTACATGGATCTATTTCCAAATACGTGTATGGGGTGGGGGCTATCTACATGTGATGCAGTACCCACTGAGGCCAAGAGAGGGCATCAGATTCCCCAGAGCTGGAGTTACAGACGTGTGGATGCCGGGAATTGAACTCAGGTGCTCTGTGAGAAAAGCAAGTGCTCTTAGCCTCTGAGTCATCTTTTCAGCCTAAAGTTATGACCTCTAAAAGAGATCCCGCCTGAGCCGATCATTTCCCTGCTGGCCGTGATGCTTGCAAGGACTCTGACAAACAGGGTGTCCAGAAATTCGTAACTTAAACCCTAGAGGAAAACTGAAACCAGCAACTTCCCCCATTTTACCAAATTCTCATAAAAGGAATGAAGAACACGTGAGAAAGGTAAACAGTGAGTAGAGACAGCAAGACAAATCAGACACTGGGCTGTCTAGGGAATGCATGTGGTGCTGAAGTAAAATATTAAAGATTGTTTTAAAAACACAAATTAAGTGAAGAAGTGGATGTGGGAATGAATTGCCTCATTTTGGTCCTTCAAAGTTGTGTGATGCCTGGGCAAGTAGGAAAGAGAGAGAGAAAAAAAAATCTAGGTACAATTTTAGGTTCTCCAGGCCTTCCTTATCTTGTAGAGAAGGTTTGTGCACCAACCAGCTGTTCTCCTTCATGGCAAGCATCTATAAATCCTCAGAGGATGCCAAAATCATTTCCTGAAGGACTTCCATTGTGTAATCACTCCCTGGGATCAGTGTTCCAACTGCTGGTGTCCTTTGGAGAGAAGACTGTGGGGATGCGGTGCTCTCAGAGCTGAGTGTCCCCAAAAGCCAGGTGATGCGCAGTTCTGAGTCCCCCCTGAGCTGAAAATCACACTGCTGAGTCCAAATGAAGGGGAACCTTCTCCTCTGTGTGATGTCATCTGTCTGAATGAAACACTGACTCTGAACTCGTGAGAACAACGTCTGCCCCACCTGATCTCCTCTTCACCAGCTCATGAACATCACAAGGAAAGGGAAACAAGAAGCCGAAAGGTCCGAGGATCTCTAACTGGGGCCAAATAAAGTAGCGCAGGCAGAGTAGTACCCTCGACAAAGAGCGCGTGAACACAGGATCTCGGCATACAACAGAAGGAAACTGGGTCCCGATCTTATCCCATATACACGAGTCTACTCACAATAGACTAAAGACTAACTACAAGCCGTAGAATTACTAAACTCCTAGAAATCAGGAAATGCTGGGAAAAAGGTATCATGAATCTTGGTACGTGCTACTTTGAATATGACACAAAAGGCAAAAATAACTGTGACGCTGGCAAAGTCCAAAGCTCTATATAGCAAAGACAAGACCCAGCAAAGGAAAGGGACACTATGGACCTGAAGAAAATGTTTGCAAACCATGCGTCCAAAGAGCAGTTAAAGTCCAGATTGCATAAAGAACTCCTGCAACTCAATAGCAAAAAAAGACTAAAGAACAATTTTTAAATGGTCAAAGGACCCGAATAGTAATTTCTTCAAAAGATAAACACAAATCCACTCTATGAAAAGTCACTCTATGAAAAGATGGTCCACATCACTCATCATCAACATATGCAAATGACAGCCAGGGTGAGAGAGTTCGTGCCCACGAGGGCAGTTACTGGGTTAGAAAGCTGACACTTTAAAAAAAAAAAAAACTGAAATAACAATAACGAGTAAGGATTTTCTTTGGCTCAAAATTATTTTCAACCCACGGTTGGTCACCTGCGTAAGTTTGAGGCTTGCTGGAACATATCATGGTTGGTTGAGGATGACAGATCAAAGTTGCTTGCCTCATGGCACGGCCCTGGAAGAGAATGGTGGGTAAAGAAGTAGGGAGAACCCTGTCTGCATATCATGACCCAAAATATCCTCTGAGCCTTGGCAATTAAAGGTTCCATGAACCTTCTAGCAGTGCCAAGTGCCAGAGACCATGCCCAGCTCTTCATATGTGGGCTTTTCAGGAACATTCTGGAACCAAACCAGCTACTCCAAGAAGATGAAAGTGGGGGGCCAAGGTGGCAGTTTAGAAGAATGAAGAACTTTACAGGTGGTTTCACAGGGACTTGGGGTTGAAACAACCACAAACAGCTTGTCGGTGAGGTGGGTGACTGAGGAAACGCACTCAAGTTCAAATTGAATAGAGTGACTTAGGGGAGCCCAGAGGTCCAGTCAGACGTCATGGAAACCAGGACGTTCCTCAAAGACACCCAGGCATGTGTCCAGATGGATCCAAGTTAGTTTATAATAGAGATATCATCTGTAATGAACTACCTGCCCATCAGCAGATGGATTAATAAAGAGAATATGGTACATACACAATGAGCATCTCATCAGCCACAGAGAAGGATGGAAGTGTGTCATTGGCGAGACAAGGGATAGAGCTTGAGATGATCATGTCAAGTAGAATAAGCCAGGTTTAGAAAGACAAATACTGAGTGTTTTTCTCTCATATGTTAATCTGCGTTTGACTGTGTAATTTGAAGGTAAGAAGGGAACTACAAGGGAGTGTTACATATGAACAAGAGCAAAGTAAATGTTTTATATATATATATATTAAAATAACATTGACATCATCTTATGCTATTGCCACACACTAATTGTTTTAATTAAGGAAAAAATACAAATGCTGGCAAAAGTATGGAGGAAAT
Organism: Microtus ochrogaster; assembly: GCF_000317375.1. NCBI lineage: Eukaryota > Metazoa > Chordata > Mammalia > Rodentia > Cricetidae > Microtus > Microtus ochrogaster. The sequence continues at coordinate 36,224,019 of NC_022028.1, read as the reverse complement.
AGATTGCAAAACACTGTTGATGGAAACAAAAATTAGTCTGGACACTATGAGTATCAAAATATATCACAAAATTTCCTCCTCTTCCAGCTTCTCCTGGGCTCTCCTTTCCACCTCTCCACCAGTTTTCTTTAATACAATAATACTAGATGTACCAATAAACCATATTTTCATGCTCATGGGTAGTTGGCTGTCATAGGTTTTTTAAAAAGCTACCATCTAATTCATCCATACCAGTCCTGGACACACACCTGAAGGAGCACAAGCCAAAATCAGCCTTGGTAGCCTCCATACGCATGTACAGAAATGCCACAAAGAAACCCTTTCTGTACGATGACTATAAAGAGATTAAAATAAAACAAAGAAGAGAAATCAGTGTTAAAGTGGAAATGCAGATATGAGAACCTTACATGGTGTTAGTGGAAACACAAAATGATACAACAGCTCTGGAAAACAGCGTGGATGTTCCCCAAAACCTTAGAAATATAGATAGCATAGGACCCAACAGTCCTCCTCCTAGGTTGAGATGGAAATCTCCAGGAGTTCTGAGCTGTCCTGTGCACATTGCAACACAATAGCTAAATTGTGAAGTAAGCTTGCCATCAACAGATAAATGAACAAAGAAAACTTCAGTATCTGTTTAAAATAGCATAGTATCCAAGCATTGTAAAGTAGCTCAATGATGAAATACACACACCCCAGCACACACTCACACAAGCACACACGTGCACACACACTCTAAAACATGACAGTATAGTTGAACCTGCTGTGTTAAAGAGTACAGTCACAAAAAGATAAACTCTGTATGATTCTCCTATCTAGTACATAAAGCATCTAAATGTATAAAATCAAACAATGGTCTTTCCCAGGGTTTTCGAGTAAATGAGAGGCTGCTAATCAAGGGTCTGAAAGTTTCCGTTACATGAACAAAGTTCCTGGGACTGTACAACTTTGAGCCTACGGTTATGGTAAAGTATTGGTATTGTGTATTTGCATTTTTGTTAAGAGGGTAGATCTTGTGTCTGGAGTTCTCATCACAAAACAGAATTTATTTTTAAAAGACAAAGCGGTGTGTGGTGATGGCCATCCCATCCAGGGTGCCTCCCAGGGAGCTTGGTAACTACTCTCCGCCAGCTCCAACATAGAGCTCTCAGGCAAAGGGACTCAGTATGACCTACTAAGTCTGACATCATCCATGCTCACAAATGGATTAATTTCACCTAAATGGGAAGCACATGCAGAAGAATTAAGCACAAGTGTCAAGGCAGTCCGGAGATTAGCTTAATCATGTCATAAAACTCCCAGTGATGAACTACAGCAGAAAAGGCTGGGTGAGTCACACGGGTGCTGCTACAGGTGAGATTTCATGACCAATCTCTGGCATGTTTAGTCCCCGATCACTTGTGGAAAAATGGTTTCTGTGGGTCCCATCACCCCCTGTTTGAAAAAGAGAAACTGGGGCTGGATATATTAATTTTTCTAGGTCGATCAGCTGGCCTGTGGCAGAGAGGAGGACAAAACGATGCCTGGATGATAGCTGCATCTGTCCCCTTCATCACTGGGGCACAGCTGGCCAATCGGCCAAGACCCAAGACCGAGGGACAGTGTGAAGAAAGCAGCTCCTCCAAAGACTAGACTTCGAGGGACCCCACACAGACAGGATGGCTGGGGGCAACGTGGAGGAAGGAAACATCATAGGGGAGGAGGCTGAGAAGGCTTGTTGCTTCATTTAACATGAAGTAATAAAAACTGTCCTAATCCTAACTTAGGCTTTCCTATAGCACTGTGGGTCTCCCTGATAAATGGACTGAAGTACCTTGTGAGGTGCTGGCATTTAACTGAAGCTCGAACGGGTGTTTTTACTTTACATTTTGTATATGTGAGTGTACGCTGTCTATGTCCATGTGTGCACATACGATGGTAGGGATTCATGTGCAGGTGTGCACACGTGTGGACAAAGTCAGAGGTCCACATAAGCTGTCTTCCTTGATCTCTCTCCATCTTATTTTTTAGAGACAGGGTCTCTAGCTGAACATGAGTTCTGCGATTGGCCAAATGAGCTGGCCAGCAAGCCCCAGGGATCCTCCAATCTCTGCCTCCCCAGCCCTGGATTCCAGGGCCGTGCCTCCACACCCAGCTTACGTATGTGGGTGCTGGCTATCCCACCGGAGCCTTATGCTGGCACACCAAGCACACGCTTTACGAACTGCACTGTCTCCCTAGACCCTCACTTACCTCGAGATTGTGGCCACAAAGATTTCTGTATTTGTGCTTACCAAAACAACTAAGAAAAAAGCATTTGTTTCTATAACAGAAAAGCAACGACAAGGAAAAGTCGCCTGGGATGGCAAAAAGCTGTAAATAGTCCAAATGTCCTCAAAAGAGGTGAGATTCTTAACCGAACAGCCGTGTATCCAGACTATGAAATGCTACTCAGTAATCAAGAGGAACAACTGATACATGCAACAAATGAGTGGATCCCAAGGGGTTTCCACTGGAAAGAAGGTAGACACAGAGGGCTGATGCTGTATGATCCCACTGTGTTTGCTTGCTTGTTTCGGTTTCCTTTTGTTTTATTTTTGGTGACACCTCTGGTGCCTATGGTGTGGCACAGTCTTCAAAGAGAAGTCTCGGGGAGGTCTCTTGGCACTGTTCATATTGGTAGTGCTGCGGCCCTTACCAAAACTCATAGAATGGTGTGCCACGACAGTTTACCTTCCTATATTTGAGTTAAAAAAAAAAATGAACAGCAAAACAGAAAAACATTTCTCCTGAAACTAAACACAAGGCAAAGACTTGCTATTTTCTGAACGTCATAAAACACAGAAACTTCTTTTCACAGAATACCATCCACAAACACGATAATGTAACTAAGTGTTAAAATCACAAACCAGACTGTAATTTTTCAAAAAATTACATGCAGGCCATAAAAACGTGTTTATTAAAAGCAAAGTGGTTGGACAGGAGGTTGTTTACCACCTCCGAGCCGCAATAAGATGTTTACAGATTTTTATCCCTTTTGGGAATAGGGTAAATGAATGCAGAGTTACCTTCCCTGGGAGAAACTGCTAGACTTTGTACTCATTGGCCAAAATGGGATTTGTGACTTTCTGGCATGTTAAATTCAGCACTAGCGGGCTGCTTACCATGATAAACACTGCTTCCTAACGAGAGGAAAAGAGGCGGCCTGGGAAGAGAGCTGCTGGGGTTTTAATGCACTCTCTGAAACTCGGACACACTCTGCTGGAGAGAATAATTTAATATTTTCCAGAAAGTCAGGCTCAGAGTTCCATTCCCAGAAAATCACGTTAAAAATAACTGAGGTTTAATTTAGCAAACGTGCACCAAGCATTTATTATATGAGGGGCACAATGCTAGGCACCAGTAAACAAGCCTAAAGATGCAGCAATTCAGACATGAAATAATACATGCTGGGGGAGGGGCGGGGGCAAGCCCACTTGAACATGAAAACTGAAGCGTAATGATGGAACCATGGTCAGAATATCCAAATGGCCTCAGAGGAAAGACACTGACTAGCTAACGAAAGGGCATCAGCCAGATCCTACGACCCCCTAAAGTTTGTCTTCAGTGGAGATTAAAATGTTGAGGCAGACAGGGTGTTGCCAGGTTTGAAGACGCCATTCTTTTGGCACGTACCACTACTTGTTCCTATTATAGTTCTGAGAATGCTGGCCAACTGATACCTTTACTTATATTTCACGACTTGGGAAATTTTTCCAACTGATAAAATTGCCAAAACCATGGGGAATAATTATTTAAAGACACCCTTTCTAGCAAATGGAAATGTTCCAAGTGATATATTGCTTTCTCTATAGATCTTTTTTATTCTGGGGTGGTGATGGAAGTTGCCATGCTACCCAGAGGTTTGATTGATGGGTAGAAACAACTCAAGTCTTCTGTGACATCTGTGGTCATAGCTAGCAGAACTATAGCTCACCCCCTTAACTGCAGTGATAAATGAGTTAAAGCCAACATTCTGAAGTAACGGGGTTTCGTCTGTGCCCTGTGATTTCAACCTGTCCTGGCGGTCTTCGTCTCAAACGTGCAGGTCATCAGCATGACTACTCTGCAGGGCCACTCTCAAAGCAGGTGCCCTACGGGAGTGACTCAAAGGCCTGCTTCACGCCCAAACATGTCCTCCCCATAAGATTCCACTTTCATTAGTCTATGTTAAGGTGTAGAAAAAGAAAGATGAGCAGGGGAGGGGCGACAGGAAAAGGGGAACAGAGGTAGGCAGAGAAAACTAAACGGAATGCTGGGAGAAAGGAGGAGGGGTCAGAGAGAAGCCATATAGCCCCACGAGAGAAAGACACCGGAACTTTCTCCACAGTAAGCCACAGCCATGTGGCAATACACGGGCTAATAGAAATGGGTTAAATTAATATGTAAGAGTTAGCCAATAAGAAGCTAGAGCTAATGGGCTAAGCAGTGATTTAATTAATACAGTATTTGTGTGGTTATTTCGGGGCTGAGCAGCCGGGATCAACAAGTAGCCTCCTCCTCCAACACTTGAATGATACTGAGCTGATATTCAGTGAAGATGAATAATTTGTTTCTAAACAAGACAGGATGCTTCACAGGAGAGGATGAGATCCCAGCCCCCCCCCCAAAAAAAAGAGTGAAGAAATAAAAGCTTCTAGTACAGGAATAAATTCAAAATAAAATAAAGTTTAAAAAAATTTTTCACCATCTAGTATAATTTATAGAACTCAATAAATATTTGCTAAGTAAAGAAATAAACATGTGGATGAATGAATTAGATGGTTTCCTTAGGTTTTTTCTGACAGACTACTGTCAAAAGCTGACATATAGAAGGAGATATTTACATTGGAAAAAATGAGTCTCAAATAGCTGCTTATGGATGAGGTCACTGCAGGGGAACTGTATTGAAGAGAACTGAACCTCGTCTCCCAAGGGTTGGTGACCCTCATATTCTCAGTTAAGCCTTTCAGCCACTGGCCTCCACTGCCATCATTTGGGCCTCAGCCCTGATCTCCTTCAGGCTTGTTAATTCAACAGGAAACAGGCCACTCAGAAACAAACACTCCCAGTTTTGAAGCTGCAACCAAAAGCCTTCCTTTCCTAGCACGGCTCACCTGCTGTAGAGCTTAATAAATGCTCACTACAAACCAAAGGAGAAAAGAAAAGAGATACAGTTCTGCCTAACTGGGTCAGCCAGTGGGCCAGGGAGATGAACGAGCTGACCACCCCTATACTGGCTTGCATTCTTCAAAACTACCTTCCATGGTTGCTGCGGAGCCTGGGCCAAGGAAATTTCATTACTGTGTTTATTATTCTTTAGCACCGGTTTCTCTGATCACCTAGCGACTGCTGTGGTAAGAACCTTCAAACCTGAAGGGATAAATGCTGCAAATATGTCAGCTGAATCCCCCCATTTGTATATCCCGAGTTTAAATCCGTCATTTACATTTTTTTGCTTTTGAAAGAAAATAAAACTACAAAGAGGAGATACTAAAAACATTTCATACTGTAGATTTTAAAAGCTTTTCAAGGTGAGAAGCCAAAAGGTCCCTTCCGCAACAAATAGCAGAATTATTAGACAATATAATTAATATGCATCAACTGTTACTTACGAAACAAAGCAATATATCTAAGGACTGCAATTACGTACGAGTGAAAGCATGCATATTAAAAAGTATGCATATTAATGAGTAAGAAACCTCACAAAGTTATGTAAAATATATGCCAAAAAACCTTGTTTTGTTTTTTTTCCTTCAAAATTATACTCAGATAGTGAGAGCAATGGGTAGCTCTCAATTTACTGCTGTATTTTTGATAAAGGAGTATTTAAATTGTGGTGACAATGTAAACGTTCCTTGAGACCCTGTTAATGAAACCTAATCTCTTTGTCATTTGAAAAGGGCTGGTGTGCTCTCTGGCCCTAGATGCAAAACCGTGAACATTTCAGGCTTGTATAACCCCTTCCACATTAATAACCAATTATACTCCAAATGACATTTTAAGCCTAACATTGATTTATTGTTTTCTTACTACAGCAGCAAGCAATGATGTCAGGAGATGCACAGGGAAAGCTTGCCTCTGGGATGTGGGAAGAAAATATCAGAGTTTCTATTTCTGTTTATTTATTAACAAAACCACACAGAAATTAGCTTTGGTGATATTTAACAAAGACGCCACTGATCCCAATCGGTACGTCATCTATGAACAAGACAGGAGATTTGTATACATGGAAGAAAATGGGAGGAGGCAATCGTGAATGTTCCTTTTTTTGCTTTGATTGTGTAGCAAAGTACTGTGGTGTAGAATTGTTGACCCCATGACTTAGTATTATCCATACTAATCCCACAAAATAAAAAAGGTTAAAAAATTCTTATTAAAACAAAGCAGCTTGGTTTAGAATATATATTGGTATAGAATAATAATTGGTGATTATGTAAATATGCACACAGTAAAGGATAGAGCCATTGCCTCCACTCCTATTGGATGTTGTTGCTTGTCTATTCTAGGGACTGATTGTAGGGTCTCAAATGTGCTAGACAAGTGCTCTATCATGGAGCTATATCCTTCAGCCCTTACAGCGAGTTCTTTAGCATTCACGAAACAAGTCTAGGGAAAAGGCCAAGAATAAAGATTAGTCTTAATAAGACACAAGTATACACCCACCATCATGAATGATAAAGATCGCCTTGAGTACGCCTTGAGAAATTATGTACTGATACACTGTGCCATAATTAGCCAGCTTTCTAAAATGCTTATCTTACATCCCACTCATTCATATATATATATGAGAGAGAGAGTACAATCTGTATGAGATCAGTAATGTATGTAAAGAGCTAAAGGTAAGCAAGTACCCGGCCTCAATACACAAGCTGAATTGCCCAGTATCCAGCCTTTCCAACATCACATGCAGGAGTGAGCCCCAAAACTCTATGTAGCCTGCAACGTTCACCTCCTTAGAACTTTAAAGGTGTAAACTTTCAAGGGTAATGTCATGAAGCCCCTCACTATCAGAGGAAACCTGAAGTTCCTGGACTGTTCCTCATCAGTGGGGCTCTGCTTTATGTATCTCACCGTATCTTCCCAAATTTAGAACGCATGACATTATGCCCTCTGGGAGGTATTAAATCCCTCATGTTCCACTTCCTTCTAAATACTGTCTTTAGCTTTGATTCTAAGAACTCTTCTCTGCCAAGCCCTTCAAATGATGGTTCATGTCTCTCCCACATTCTAACTATTATTATATATAATTATCCTGGAACATTGGGTTTGTTTTGTTTGGTTTTCCTTTTTGGTATCCCTTCAAATATCCAGAAAAACAACTCATGCCGCCAGACTAAAGCAGTTAACACAGGTCTCTGTCATGCCTGCAAGACTCTATGATTATCTCACCATTATCTGCCCTTCCCAGTTCATCACACCTGAATCTCCCAGTAGTCTTAAGCTCTTATCCTTCACTAGGCTTCCCCTCCAGCCATTCAAGGTGATCTATACCACTTTACTACCAATAACAAAACTCCATGACCTCGACTGCAGTTTACAGACAGCTGTTTGGTATCTTTCCTTCGAATCTCCACCCTTCTCAGAGGAGCTGGTAAGAGACTCCACAGGCACAGGTAGCTTGTGTGGTGTCTTACAACTCGTGCACACGGCACTGGACATCAGCTCAGCTCTTATCTAACTCAACTCTTGCGTTACACGCTAAACGTCTTTCTTGCTCTGCTCAGTGAACTATTAAGCACATTTTTCTACTTTTTGAACCATTTTAGTATAAAATATAATGCTGTCTCTCCCAGAAGTTATTACATATTTGAAAACCCTGAGAGAATCAAATGGGGAAAAAAAAAATACAGTGAAAACAATATGAGAATTCAGAAAATTAACAGGAAATATGTTACAAAGAGAGCAAGATTCTTTCTATATAAAATCGTATACAATAAGATACCATTTATACTAGTCAAAAAGTAAAACGTTAAAATTAACTTAATAAAATTCATCTAAGATCAATATAAATAAAACCCAGTGACACAAGCAGAAACACAAAAGATAACTGAGATCGCAATTACATTGGCTTCAGAAATTCAACAAAATAACTACGTCCATTCTCCTAGGGAGAACTGACAAATAGGACAGTATCACAATAAAAATACAGATGCTGGTGGAGGACGCTTGCTGCTGATTTAATTGTCTTCCTTTGGAACCAGACAAACTGACCGAAAGTTCATACCAATGTAAACGTGCGAGAACAGCAAGAAAGCCCATTTTAAAAAAAACAAAAGGGAGTGAGAGCAAAGCACTTCACTCATGAACCGAGGAAAGAAAATAGCCAAAACATGTTTTTAAAAATCTTTTAAAACTCTAGAGACTAGAGGTATGACTTCAGGGCTGAGCCCATCAGTAACCAGTACAATACGGTTCATTTTAAACACAACATAAAAACTGAACAGAAGAGAGCCCAGAAACACATCTACACAAACAGTAACACTTGATTTCAACGAAAGTGCAATGCAGTTCATTCAGAAAAGGGTTGTCTTTGGGGGTCTGGAGAGAGAGCTCTGGGAGGAGCACTGGCTGCTCTTCCAGAGAACCTGGGTTCGAGTCTCACAACCATCTGTAACTCCAGTTTCAGGGGATTCAAAGCCCTCTTCTGACCTCCACACATATGGTACAGACAGATGTGTAAGCAAAACACCTATGCACATAAAATAATAATTAAAATAAAATATTTTTATTTTTAAAAATATCTTTACTATATGGTGCTAGAAAACATTCTAACCACATACGGAAAAAACAGAGTTCAAACTTTATAAAAAATTAATTCAAATTTGATCTCAAATCTATTAAATTTAAGAGCTAATTACTTAAAACTGGAAGAAAACATAATAGAAAAATCAGCAAAGTTTGTTAGTGGGACACAAAATCATAAACATTAGCTACAAAAGAAAAAGCTTTATTATAACTAAAACTGCTCCTTTTACTGCTCAAAAGGCCCTAGGATAGACTGAGAAAAAACATTTGAAAACAAACATCCCATAGAAGACTTAGAATATTTCAAGAAAATGTACAATTCAATGCAAAGGCAAATTCAATTTTTAAATGAGCAACTAAATGGTTGAACAGGTATTTCACCAAAGATAGACATATGGCAAAAAAAAAGAAAAGAAAGAAAAAAGAATGCATGAAGAAGATGCTCATGGTAATCAGGAAAAAAGATTAAAATCACGTTTAAGAGTTGCTATGTACCTACCCTCGGAACGGCTGGACCCACTCAGCAGTGTCTAGAACCCACGTACTCAGCCCAGGGTGGGATGTAAGATGGTGCAACTGCTTTGAACAGTAGTTTCCAGGAAAGTTAACCACACTTATTGCTTGACTCAGTCATTGTACTCTCGGGATATTGGAGGAAATGTTTGATTTTTGTAGACAAAGAAGAGTGTCAAGTGGCTATCTAGGACAGAGACCTGACGATAACACGGCAAGATCGCGGAGGATACTGTGGCACATCATAGGTTCAGTTATGTCCATTTTTTTCCTACTCAAAGATTTATACGTGGATGTTCACAGAAACTTTATTGTAATGGTTAAAAACTAGAAGTAACGTAAAATCCAACGATATGTAGACAGATGAACAGTGGTATCCATATGATGGAATGCTACTTAACAATAAAAAGTACTATTGGTGCATAAGCCAAGATGAATGAAATCTCCAAATGATTGTGTTGGATAAAAGATACCAGAGAGGAACGCACATTTCATGTTTTTATATTTAATTGTCATTGACTCTATATTGACATAAAGTAGGGAAAGTGGTACCTGGGGGTGGGAGAGGCCAAAGCCACAAGAAGGAAAAGGGGAGATGAGAAAATGGCCAAGAGAAAACACTGATGAGCTAAGGACATCCATGTCTTGATCGTGATTATAAACACATTCACAATTAATCAAATAACACACAAAAGCATGTGTTTATGATACCCAGTATAAGTATGTTTTAAGGTGTTGGTAATTAAAACACTGATGGTGTATAGAGGAGGTGGTGTCTGGGACAAAGTGGGGGACATCTGAAAATGAAGGCAATGATGCTACTGGGAGGGCTGGCTAACCAGCCAGGGCATAAACAGTACATGCATGTGTCAAGCTTTAGGACTCCAGTTCGTGCCACACTGTGGCATGGGCACACATGAGGATTCCTTTTTAATCTTACGCCTGAGGAAGGAAGGAAAAATTCTATTACTGAGCCAATAAAAGAAAAAATTTATAAGTCTGACTAAAATAAAAATATTCAGACGGCAAAGAAAAAAGATACCATAAATAAACTCAAAGGACAAAGATCACGCTGGAGGGAAGAATAACATTGCGAGCAACATTGCTAAGAATTAGCATCTCCAGCACCTAAGACACAGAGGAAAACCAGAAGACAAACGGGCAAGCAACCAAAGAAGCCCGGTGTGTGCACAAACAGTGTTTAATACACACACATATGCTTGGCCTTCTGACAAACATGCAAATTGATTTCTTTAAGGCAGGGTCTCACACACCCCAGGTTGACTTCAAACTCATTACATAACCTTAAGCATGACCTTAAGCTTTGGCTGTTTCTGCCTCCCACAAACTAAGTGTTGTGTTTACAGACACGCAGCACTGTGGCCAGTTTACACAGCGCTGGGGACTGAGTTCAGGGCTTTGTGTGTGTTGGGCAAGCACCCTACCAGCTAAACTACATCCCTAGCCCTTAAAACCACATTAAATATTTCCTTCTGTTTATCAGTTTAGAAAGACAACTGACATTCAATGACAGCTGTTCTCATCGACTATGAGAATGCAAGCCAGTGCACAATGTTGGAAGGCACCTCACCGATATCTACACAGGTTATAAATGCATGTCGTTTTCAAGCTTTTAAAACTGTCGTCTATGGATAAAACTGGCTCACCTGAGAAATTGTGTATGTACATATGTTTATATGTGGCAGAATATGAAAAGTGATTGAAATAGGTCGATGGAAGAGTGACACTAGAGTTTTGGTATCTGTGTAACTGAAGAGTGGGAAGACATTAAGATAAGGAATAAGCTATCTTCAGCGGGCTTACGTGGGTCATCTCCAACTTGTAGCAGTGAGTGAGAGAAACAAGCTGCAGGAGAATTTCGTAGCTGTTACTTTCTAAGAACTGACGGGTAAGAAGCTGTGTTTATGCCTTCTTACATGCATAGTCTCTGGAAAATATATTACAAAAACAAATAACTTTCATTGCCCAATGGAGCTAGGGTATGTAAATGAAAACAGTAGAGTCAAGCGAAGCATCATCATATGTTTTGTAACATACATATATACATACATACATACATACATACATATGTGTGTGTGAAGCATTTGAATGTATGCAATCTAGTGAAATCAACGTCCATTTGTCTGTCTATACCAAAAATAAGTCACGCTGAGTGTATAAACAAATGTACTCAGCATGGTATCTAGGGTGCTCAAATGTTTCCTAGCAATTGTTAGAACTCAGGTAAGCTTACTTCTTGCTTGCACACATTTGACCGTTTTTGAGGCCACTGTGATAAATGATGTCTAAGACGTCCTTACACCTCTAGAAGATGTTTGAGCTAGATTTTTCTCTAAGGGCCCAGATTCTGAACGGTGTATGGTTTGTTAACTGTATGGTCTCTGTTACAACACCTGACGCTAATAGCACAAAAGCAGCCAAGCCTGTCCAGTAAGCGAACAGATATGCTGTCTTCTCACAAAATGGTCCTCAAGAAAACAGGATGGTAGCAGATTTGGTCTGAGAGTTTAGTGAGAAGTCCTGATCTATAATATTATGTTTTCTGACTTTTTTCTTTTATCAACTAAACCTCAAAAGGCAGACAAGGCTTGAATTTTAAGGGCTAAAAAATTAAAAAATAAATAACATATAAATCTTTACCAACTTTTCCAAAGGAATAAAATTTAACTTTTGAGCAGGGACCTGAATGAGGGACAAGAGCAGCCTAGGGGTTACCAAAGGAAAGGTGTGCAGCAGGAGGCAACAGAACAGATTTGTGGACTCGGGGTAGATTACCTTCAAAATCATTTTAGGGCTGAAGAAATGGTTCAGTGGGTGAACTGCTTGCCACAAGCATTGAGGACCATAGTTCGGATCCCCAGAATCCATGTATAGGCAATCAGCCTATAACTCCAGAACTGGGGAGGCAAAAACAGTATCCTAAGACCAGCTGAACTGCAAGCTCTGGTTTGAGAGAGAGATCTCAGTACAGAAAGTAGAGATTGATGAGAAAGGCATGTGATGCCAGCCTTAGGCCTCCACACACATGGGCATATGGGCAAATACGCATGTGTCAAACACTTATGAGAACTATACACCTACGTACCCAAAAGTGTAATTTTATTCATTTCATTAAAGTAAAAACTCACCCATCATAAAACACTAGATATTCAAATTATCTATTTTTCATTATATAAATACACATCGCTTAAGTGTCTGGGCCTGCGGAGCGTGTGAAGCACCTACCACACAAGCACAAGAAACCCAAGCACAAAAACCTGCCATGGGGCCGCACGCTTTGTAACCCCAGTGCCCAAGAGGCAGAGACAATCATACCTAATGGGTATGATTCAAGTCAATGAAGGCCGCATCTCAAATGGAGGTGGATGGAACTTGAGAAGCAACATCCAAGGTCCTCTGCACATACATATACACACAGATGGGGGCGGGGAGGGAGAGAGAGAGAAGGGGATAGGGATGGTTATTTAAATTATTGTAAGAGGTCCTGCTCAATTATGAGAAGACCACAAGAGACATTAGATGATTTATTTTCTAGTTCCAACTCTACCACTAATTATGTGATAGACTGATTTGATTTGCTTTATTGTTTTATGTCACAGGAATTGGGCTAAATATGGCTCCTTCTACTGAACTAACATTTGGCAATATCTGAAGTGGTTGTTGGCTGTTCTACCCGGGAAATGTGATCACCCGCTGATGAACAAAGGCCAGAGATTCTGCTACAGTCTTACAATGCAGACAGGCAGCTGTCAGCATATCTACAAAACCCTAAATGCAAGCTTGAGAAATGCTGTGCAAATAGAAAGGACACTTCTGCTTTCTTGAAGACGCTCAATGGTGATCACAAATTTATTAGGAATATTTTCAGGTTTTTTTTTTTTTTGGCTTGCTTTCTCTTTTTTAAGCTGCATCAGACCTTACTTATCAGAGAAGTTTCTTTGTGCAGTGAACAGTGGCTGACCCAAATTTTCCAACTGGCCAAAGTGTGGAGGAATGCCATGGAGTACTCAGCCACAAATGGAACACCTGCTTGGTGCCCTAAGTCCCACAGCCAAACCCAGGGACCATCCTAGAAGAGGAAGCAGAAAGATAAAAGAGGCAGAGGTTGGAAGGGTCAAAGGGGACCATAGTGAAACAATGTCTTCAACATGGTAGGACCGCTGAACTCATGGATGCATAGCAACTGTGGCTCTCTGCACGAGACCTGTAGTCAGTCAATACTCTAGCATGGAAGGGCAGGGACCGTGAGCCCCATCCCTAACTGAAGAGCTGTAGACAGCTGATGGCTTCTGGCGAGGGGATCAGTTCTCTTTAAGGGTATAGCCTCTTGTGGATAGGGGGCAGGCCAACATACAGGAGTATTTGTGCGACACAAATCCTATCAGAGGGGTTATTAAACAAAACGTGGGAGGCGAGGGAAGTGGGAGATGGAACTGGGAAGAGCGGAGGAGAGTAGCAGGGGGCATAAAGAGGGTCAGAAACCTCACACGCAATTCTCAAAGAATTAATAAAAAATCATTTAAATAAGAATAAATAAGCCGAAATAAATGGTATTTTGTCTTCCTGAAAATAAATGTGTAAGAGTAGCCCACGATACAAGTGAACCAGGAGTTAATGGCCTCAAGTTTACCACAACATTCAAAGAAGGTGAGGTGATGTTTGTAATCTCAGTGTTGGTGTCTTGCCTCATTTAGTTGTTGAAATCTTAATTCCAAAGGAATTGATATTGGAAAGAAAAGTCCTTGAGGAAGAACAATGGCAATGGGTTTTGATCCTACTGCACATACTGGCTTTGGGGGAGCCTAGGCAGTTTGGATGCTCAACTTACTAAACCTGGATGGAGGTGGGCGGTCCTTGGACTTCCCACAGGTCAGGGAACCCTGATTGCTCTTCAAGCTGATGAGGGAGGGGGACTTGATTGGGGGAGGGGGAGGGAAATGGGAGGCGGTGGCGGGGAGGAGGCAGAAATCCTTAATAAATAAATAAATTTAAAAAAAAAAAGAAAAGTCCTTGAGGAGTTGAGGGTAATGAGAATGGAGATCTTAAGAATGGTGTTTCTATCCTTATAAAAGAGGCCAAACACCCCTCCTTCGCTCCTTCCACCATGGGAGATCAGAACGAGAAGGCGTGACTTATGGTAAAACAGAACCCTGGACATCTCGACTCTGACTTCCAGCTTCCACAGTTTCTGCTGTTTCTAGCTACCCAGCTGGTGTCATTGTATTAGAGCAGCCCAATAGACCGTGAAAGGGAGAGAGCAATACTCACCTCTGCGCTGTCTAACAAAACAACAAAAACAAGACTGAACCACCTTCTGGGGAGGTCAGAAAAGTCATTTTTCCTTCCCCGCTCATGAGGGAGGCTGAACTGACCAATCACTGAGCTTTCTCGGCTTTTATAGTGGAGGCTGGCAGCGGAGGAGAGAAATGGAAATTTTGGTTCGTAGGTTAATCAACTTCTACCGCCTGGTCTAGAGTCAACCAACATCTTTTCACACAAATTAGCATAAGTAATAAAAAAGCAATAACTAAGTGTTCCTCAGAAAAGGGCTTTGTACGTTTCTTTCTGGTGGAGATGAAAAGGTGTAGAAGGCTTAAAAGGCTCACTAAGTGTTCTACAGCCAACACAATTTTAAAATGTGACGCCCACTCCCCCATTTGTTGCCACATTTTGCTGTATGTATGTTATGCCATCGCTAGATATTTAGGTGTAGAGTAAACAAAGGAAACCGATAAGCTATGTACTCCTCTTTCATTACAGAGCCAGAGACAAACTGAAAAGCTTATCCATCAGAAACCAGCATCATGAAAAATCTTGGAAAACTCTTCAGGGAGCGTTTGGGGAAGCAGTTTAATTACAGAGAACAATCCCAACCGCTGGCAGCGAAAGCCATTGCTGCCTAACCTGCCGGGGTCCTACAGAAATATTACAGTCTTGATAAGGGAAATTCAATATATGCCAAAGCTCAAAGATATATGTTAGAGCCCATAGGTGTGATGCTTTTGCATTTGTACAGAGCTGTCCAAGGCAGTGTATAAATCTAAGACTCTTTGACTTACATTTAAAATGAAAGGGGTATGATTACAATTCAGCACACAGATAAAACAAGCCCTCTTCCTCTGGGGAAACACATATCCTCGCAAATCTAGCATACTTTAATTTGAATTTCTGTTTAGTACATAAACTATGTGGACCCTGCTGAACCCTATGTAGCTCCCAGTAGACATAATATATTCATATTTTCAAGTGAATCTGCAAAGATTCGGCCTCTAATGCTGCTGCCGAGCAGAAAAGCTTATAAACCAGAAAGTTTAAATGTACATAGAGCAGTGAGGAGAGAGGAGGAAGGGTGTTAGTCAGGAGGAAGATAATGGGGTCCTCTAGCAGAGGACCTGGCGTCACTTTCTAGCACCAATATGGTGGCTCACAATTCCCGTTCCAGGGGATCTTTCACCCTCTTTTGGTCTCTTCAAGTACCACGCATATATGTGGTATATAACCTACCTCCAGGAAAATGCTCAGTACACATAAAATAAACATAAATAAATTGTTTTATGAGTTAGATATATTTAAAGAAAGAGATGATGAGAAATTCACAAGCGGGAACTTCAGAACAGCTTAAGAGCTGGACCTAGCCGAAGCCTCCAACTCTCTTCAGTGTAGGGCATCTATCAGTCAGAGAAAATTCGCAAGATGAGCTTGAATCTCTCATCTCAATACTTTCCCAATGAAATGCCCTTTAGACTGACATCCAATAACTGATTGACA
This sequence comes from Microtus ochrogaster, assembly GCF_000317375.1. Lineage (NCBI taxonomy): Eukaryota > Metazoa > Chordata > Mammalia > Rodentia > Cricetidae > Microtus > Microtus ochrogaster. Next base: position 36,207,972 of record NC_022028.1, on the reverse strand, counting down.
TATACATTCTAGAAACACGTAGATAGATAATTTTCGAAGGGATACACATTTGGGGTTCAACCTTTTTCTTTTGCACAAAGAGTTTATTTAATCAATGCTATATATATATATATATTAGTACAAAACCACCCTGACGCACATGCACAAGTGATGTTGGTGGGGCATTTTGGACACTGACGAGGAAACTGGGCCATTATGGGATAGTCCTCAGACAAGGTGCCTCATGCGTTTCCTTCGGCATTTGACAAACCCTGTCTGTTGTCTACAGAAACCAACACGAGTTCCTCTGCTGCGTTTACGTTATCTGACTGTACCTGCCATGAACTAAGAATGCATATAAGGCTTCAAAACCTTAAGGTATGACCTTTTATGGAAAACAGGTATTAAATAAAATAGGTATTAAAGTATGTGTCAAGGGCTTGAGAGATGGCCCAGTTATTAAAGGCTAGTCTCACAACTAAAATATCAAAAGTATTTGTCAAATATGTTTAAGGTGGCAGTATAATGCTTTATTGTTGTGAAAATTATGTTCTTTAAAAAATAATCAGACCGCATTACACAGTGAAAACAGCCAACAAGTTCAGCTCAGCTGCCTTGTTTCAATGGTAGTCTCTCCCTGCTTGGGAACGTCTCCAAAACCCTTACGCCTCAGCTTCACCTCCACAGCATGCTCGTTGTGACCTGAAAGCCTACCTTATAGGGAAGCCATGAGACTTATATCCTATAGTCTTCACAAAAGGGTCACAAACCAGAGAGTCTCATGCAAAGATATTACTGATAAAATCAAATACCAATAAGAATGTTGCTGCATTTTTATAAGCACTTGTAACCCTTTCTTTTAAAAAAAATAATTCAAACATATTTAGAGGGGCTGGAGGGATTGTACACCTAGGTGGTTAAGAGTGCACACTTTTCTTACAGAAGACGAGATTGCAGGTCCCAATACCCGTGCCAAGCAGATTACAATCACCCGTAATTCCAGTTCTAAAGAATCCTACTTCTTCCTGTCTCCACAGGCACACAACTCACGTGCACAAATCAATGCACATGTATACATAACTTAAATATATACTAAAAGACATATGAATACATATTTAGAAAGCATTGTGTGAACATGAGGAGTAGCATGTATGTGTGTGCGTGTGTGTATGTGTGTACACGTGTGTGCTCTCCCCCAAGCGTGCACATGTGCATGGCTTTCTCCATCTCTCTCTCTCCACCTGACTTTTTGAGACAGGTTCTCACACAACCTAAAGCTAATCATTTCGGCTAGGCTGCCCTGCCAGCCATCCTGTGTAATGTGAGGGGTGTCACAGATACATGCCACCATGCCCAGCTTTTTACATGAGTGCCAGGGATCCGAACTCAGGTACTCATGTCTGCACAGCAAGCCCTTTACCCATGAGCCATCTCTCTGGGCCAGTATCTTCTTTGTTAACCAAAGGAAAGGAGACAGCAAGTTCAGAGTTTAAGGTTTCTGGGTCACTTTTAATAGGATAAATAGGGGGAAAGTAGAATTTAAAAAGTGACAGGTCCAAACTTACTATAAACCATTTAATCAAAATAAGAAGCCCAAAACGTCAGCGTACACTGAAGGAAAAGAAGGCCTAAGTCATGAGCAGAGCTCAGAATTGATTGACAGAGAGACCACACGCCGGAGTAGATGCCGAGTCCCTACTCAGGAGTTATCCTGGTATCTGTCTAAAGTAGTGTTATTTTGAATTGTGTTAAAGATATAAGAATATGACAAGTTTAAGGAACCAATACCTAAAAAAAGAAAAAAGAAAAAAAATAGTTTTCTTTCAGAATAGATCCAAACTTCCCTAAATCTAAGAAAATCTAAGGACATGATGTAAGCAATATGAAATTCCTCTTTCAAGGCTCTGAGGTGACCCATCACAACGCAAAGATCAGAAGGGAGGAGCAAGGCTCTTCCACAGAAGAGTCTTCATGAGGCAGGCAGAGCCACAGGGGTGGGACTCCTACAGATGGCATGATTGACAGATATTCATCAAATCAGCGCCTACACGATGGGTGAAGAAGACTGTATGGCATGGCCCCTGCTATACTTAAAAATACTAAAAGACCAGTTTAAGATATGCACTCAAAGATGCTTTGGCAGACGGCAATGAGTGATGGGGAAATCAGACAGATAAAAGGCCTCTGGAAAGCTTGAGTACTTCATAAGGAAACGGGCCTTGTAGACTGGTCCCCAGGAACTGAAATTTGATGAAGAGGAAAGCAGTCTCAGCTGGAGGCCCCTCGGTAGCCAAGGATTCTGCATCGCAGATTCTACTAATCACGGAGTGAAAATATTCAAAGTAAATTCTAACAGGCCTAAAAAGTCGAATTTGAATGTGCATGCTGACTTAGTGCAAACAAAAGGATACTCAAACACTGTACAATGAAAATCTGACTTAAAAGGTATGGGGGATATACACAGGTTATATGCAAAACTGACAGCATTTTTTATTGATTTTTATTGAGCTTTACATTTTTCTCTGCTCCCCACCCTGCCTCTCCCCTCCCCTTCAGCCCTCCCCCAAGGTCCCCATGCTCCCAATTTACTCAGGAGATCTTGAAAATGGACACCATTTTACACAAAGGACTTCTAGATAAAACTCCATCCCTGCCAATGTTAGAGGAGAGGCTGGGGGTCCTCGAGCCAATCCTCTGTGGATATTGAAGTGACCAATTCCTGTTGTGCTATCTTGGAAGGAAGCTTTAACAAACTGCCTCTATATTCACTTTTATCCTTCGTGACTTTTTCCTAACTCAAATAGGTTAAAAGTCAATATGAGGAAAAATGTCAAGAGCTAGAATCTTAAAACCCCCAGGGCTCGGGATCCTAAGTAACAAGTCCATTAGCCTCACCTCTGTTCTCCCCTACTTGATTACCTTTCAGAACCAAGAGCTCACACTTTTATGAAGCAATTAATTCCTGATCCTGTTTCTGAATATTTTACAAATATGAACTAGAGGTCACTGAAGTATTTTAAGTACACGAGCTAATATTTCAATTTCCTGTCTGTGAAAACATGGATAACTCAGGGGGAATCATCTGCATAATGAAACTGAAGACTTCCATAGAACTTCGATTTCAAACTCAGCCGCACAGAAGGACACCAAGATCCCCAACTTGCCAAGAACCATAAGCAAGTTAGAGATATGACCTGGTTTAGGAATACAATCCTCTGCCTTTTAAGATCCAGCCAGTGCTGAGTCACCTGCAGCTAGGAGTGGGCACGGGAGGGAGTGGCTGAAGCCTCAGGTGGAGCCCTAATGACCCTCCCCCTTGCCATAAGGAAAGCCAAACAGGTCGAATCCAGAGACTCTCTTGTGGCTTATTACAACTGCTCTGATTAAGGAATGGCAATAGCTGCCGTGCTCCGAGAATAGAGTTCCAGGACATACACACATCACCATCCACATTTTCTAATCCAAAACACTCTGCCTCCAGCAGGAACTGCAGACTCTGTCCCTGGGCCTTAGAAAATGACACGGTTTACCTTCACATAGTTTCCTTCCTCTCCCCACCCCACCCCAACCCACACACTATAACTTTCCAGTTAAGCAAGGGCGAAAGCTACATTATGTAACTCTCAGCGTTCCAAGAGGTCAATTGTGAGAACTAACACAAAGCTTTGACTAAGCATACCATCCCCTCTGCAAAAGACCTCTCAGCACCGCTCCCTCTTTTATCCGAACTTCAAAGACGGCCCAGTTATCTATGTCCTTTCTGCCCATGGAAATTACACATTTAGCATGCACAAGCCAGTTCTGCAGCCACCGTTTCCTCAGACATTGGGTAGGTTCTAGAATCCAGAATACTCCCTCGAAAATGCTATCAACAGGGCCAGGATGTTGCTCTGTGGTGGGGTGCTTGCCTACCCTGTACAAGGCCCTGGGTTTGATCTCCAGACCTTTGGACATGTGGAGTTTTGTTCTGCTGTTTTGTTTCCTCCCTTGCCTCTTCCTTTCCTTGCCTCTCCCTTCCCTTGCCCCTCCCCTTCCTTGCCTCTCTCCTTTACTTCCTTCTTGCCTTCCTGTATGTGGTAGGAAACCAAAACCATGCCATTGTCTACCAAAAAGGTGAATATGGTATGTACTCACTCATAAGTGGATACTAGCCATAAACAAAGGATATCGAGCATATAGTTCATGATCCTAGAGAACCTAATTAACAAGGTGAAACCTAAGAAAAACATACATAGATCCACCTGGAAAGTCGAAATAGACAAGATCACCTGACAAAATTGGAAATATAGGAGTGAAGGGAGAAAGGAGGATGAAAAGAGAAGAAGAGTGGAGAAGGGGAAGAGTGAGGATAACTTGAGGGAATGGGATAGTCGAGATGGAGGAAAGACACAGATGAGAGCAAGGAAAGAGATATCTTGATGGATGGAGCCCTTATGGGGCTAGCAAGAAACCTGGCTCTAGAGAAATTCCCAGGAATCCACAGGACGACCCCAGCTAAGACCCTAAGCAACAGAGGAGAGGGTGCCCAAACTGGCCTTGCCCTGTAGTCAGACTGACGAATATCTTAAATATCACCATAGAACCTTCATTTATCAGCTGTCCTTCCTCATTTCCCTCCTTTACTCCTCTCTCCCACCCTCCCTATTTGCTCCTCCTGTTATACTTTCTCTCCTGCACGTCCATAACTATATACTGTATCTCCCTTTTCCTTGGGAGATCCTCTTCTCCCCTTACCAAGTATCCTAACCTCTGTGATTATTCACATTGTAGCACACACATCAAAAGCTTAAAAACTAACATCTAAATAGAAGACAACATGCATTTGTCTTTGGGCATCTGGATTACTTGACTTGAGGAGATTTTTTTTTTCTAGCTCCATTTACCTGTGTGTTTCAAAATTTTATTTTTCTTAACAGGTAAATAATATTCTATTGTGCAAATGTACCACATTGTCATTCTTCATTCATCAGTGGATGAACATCTAGGCTGTTTTCAGTTTCTGGTTATTATGAACAGAACAGCATAAACATGGATGAGCAGGGATCTCCGTAGCAGAATGTAGAGCCCTTTGGATATATGCCCAAGTGTGGCATAGCTGGATCTTGAGGTAGATCTGTATCTATTTCCAGCCTCCAGAAGAAGGACACTGATGTCCACTGGCCAGAGCAGCCTGAGCTTTCACCAGCTGTAAGTGTCCTCTTCCTCCACATTCTCACCAGCATGAATTCTGTCGTTTGTTTTTATTGATCTTGACTATTCTCAAAATAGTTTTAATTTGCATTTCTCTGGCAGCTAAGGATTTTGAACATTTCTTTAAGTGTTTCTCAGCCATTTGTGTTTCATCTTTTTGAGAACTCTGCTTACTTCTGTACCCTAATTTTAATTGGGTTATCTGTTTTCTTAGTGTCCAGGTCCTTCAGTTCTGTATATATTCCAGATACTAGCCCTCAATCAGATAGATAATTGGTAAAGATCTTTTCCCATTCTGTGGCCTGCCGCTGTGCCTGTGTCCTTTGCCATACAGAAGCTTTTATCTTCGTGAGGTCTCATTTAATTGTTGATCCTCGTGTCTGTGCTCTCTGTGTCCTGTTAAGAACGTCCTCTGTGAAAATGAGTTCAAGGCTATTCTCCACCTTTTTCTATCAGGTTCAGAGTATCCGGTCTTATGTTGCAGTCTTTCATCCACGTGGAGTTGAGTTTGGGCAGGGTAATAAATATAGATATATTTGCCTACTTCTACATGCAGCCATTCAGTTTGACCAGCAACGTTTGTTGAAGATACTTTCTGTTCTCTGAGGGTGTGTACTTTTAGCTTCTTTATTAAAAAATCCTGTGCATATATATCTGTGACTTCTATTCAAATCCATTGATAAACATATTTCTTTTTATGCTGCTTTTATTACTATATCTGGGATGATGTTAGCTGCAGTAGTTCATTTATTATTTAAGAGTGTTTTAGATATCCTGGATTTTTTTGTACTTCCATATGAAGCTGAAAACTGACATTTTTTATAATTTCTGTGAAAAATGGATTGAAATTTTGATGGAGATTGCATTGAATCTGTCTATTGCTTTTGATAGGATGGCTAGTTTCACAATATTATGTATTGAGTATAAGTATGAGAAATCTTCCCATCATCTGATATCTTCCTAATTTCTTTCCTCAGTGTCTTAAAGTTCTTATTATGCAAGTATTTCACTTGGTTACTTAAAGTTATCCCAAGTTATTTTTTCGAGACTACTGGTAAAGGTATTATTTCCCTGATTTCTTTCTCAGTCTGTTTATCGTTTGTATTAGGAAGGTTGCTATCTCTTTGCTAATTTGTAACTCGCTGATTTGTTCAAAGTGTTTTGGAGCTATAGAAGTTCCCTGGAAGATAAGTCTTTTATATATGAAATCATATTTGCAAATACAGTTTGCCTTCTTCCTTTCCTATTTGTACCCCTTAATCATCTGTCTTATTGCTCCAGCTAAGACTTCAAGTGCAGTACTGAATAGGTGTGCAGCGAGTGCACAACCTTTGAGTTTCTCTCCGTTAGGGTGATGCTGGCTGTGGACTTGCTGTGAATTGCCTTTATTGTAGTGAGGTATGGCCCTCGAACCCCTAGTCTCTCCAGCACTTCCGTAATGAAGGGATGTAGAAGGGTCTTTCTTCATCTAACGAGATGATTATGTGACTTTTGTCTTTCAGTCTGTGTTTTTTTGTTTTTTTTGTTTGTTTGTTTGTTTTTGTTCATTTTGGTTTTTTTTGTTGTTGTTGTTGTTGTTTTTTTGCTTTTTCAAGACAGGGTTTCTCTGTGGTTTTGGAGCCTGTCCTGGAACTAGCTCTTGTAGAGCAGGCTGGTCTCGAACTCACAGAGATCCGCCTGCCTCTGCCTCCCGAGTGCTGGGATTAAAGGCATGCGCCACCACCGCCTGGCCTTGTCTTTCAGTCTGTGTATGTGGTGGGTTATGTTTATTGATTTACATATGTTGAGTCATCCATGTATCTCTGGGATAAAGCCAGCTTGGTCATTGTGGATGATATTCTTGATACATTCTTGTATTCCGTTTGAAAGTATTTTATTGAGAATTTTTGCATCTATATTCATAAAAGTGAATTGGTTCTGTAATTTTCTTTCTTTGTAGGATCATTGTGTAGCTTAGAAAGCAGGGTAATGGTGGCCTTATAAGAAAAATTAGGGAATATTCCTCCAGCTTCTACTTTGCAGGATCATTTAGTAGTGTTGTCATTTATTCTTCTCTGAAGGTCTAATAGACTTCTGCACTGAATCCATCTGGCCCTGGGCATCTTTATATTATAGATGGAAGACTTACAAATACTGATTCTATTTCACCAGGGGCTATGGGTCTGTTTAAATTGTTTATTTGATCTTGTTTTGAATTTGGTGGGAGATGGATGGATGGATGGATGGATGGATGGATAGATAGATATCAATAAATTTATTTCTTTAGGTTTTCTTAAAGTATATACTTATGAATCTTTAGATTCCCTTTGTGTCCATTGTAATGTTTCCTTTCTCATCTTTAATTTTACTAATTTAGATCTTTTCTCTCTATAGTTTAGTTAACTTAGCTAAGGGTGTGTCAGTCTTGTTGATTTTCTCAAAGAACCAGCTCTTTGTTTCATTCATTTTTTATTGTATCATGGCTGTTGCTGTTTGTTCATTTCTGTTTCACTGAGTTCAGCCCTGAGTCTGATTATTTCTTGCCACCCACTCTTTTCGGACGCAATGTATTGTTGCTCTAGAACTCTCATGTGTGCTACTAAGTTACTAATGTGAGATCTCTCCAATTTTTTTGAGGTAGGCACCTAGTGCTATGAATTTCCCTCTTAGAAAGGGCTTTTTATTGTGCCCCATTGGCTTGTGTGTGTTGCGTTTTAATTTTCACTCAGTACTAAAGAGTTTTTTATTTTCTTTTTGATTTCTGGCTTGAACCATTTTTCACTCAGTTGTGAGTTGTTCAGTTTCCACAAGTTTGTATATGTTCTACTGTTGCTGCTGTTGGTATCAAATCCATCGTGGTCAGATAGGGTGCAGGGTGTTACTTCAACTTTCTTTTATCTCTTGCTTTGTATCCACATATGTGGTCAGTTTGGGAGAAAGTTTCATGAGCTATTCTTTCGTGTTTGTGTGAAATGCTCTCTAGATGGCTGCTAAGTCCATTTGATGTATGACATTATTTAACTCCACCGTTTGTCTGCTTGGCTTTGTTTTCTCAGACGACCTGTCTATTGGCAAGAGTGTGGCACTGGGGTCACCCACTATCACTGTGTGAGGGTCAATACGTGATTTTAGCTGTAGGAGTGTTTCTTTGATGAACTTGTGTCCTTGTTATGGAGGCTGCTGCCATACCGTCTCTCTGCCACCAAGGACTCTGAAACAGACAACCTCAACAAATGCTTTCTTTGATTTAAAAAAAAGCTATTATGTATAAAACTTAAAATTTGTAAAGTAATTTCTTCGTTGCTTAAGAAAATGCAATTATCCTTGGTTCTAGGATGTTTTGATTTCTCAAAACTTTTAAAACATGTTAATTAATGCTCCTTCTCCATAGATGCAACCATGTTTCAATATTCAAAATATTGAATAGACCTAGTTTTAACACTAAAAAATAAAGTTATCAAATTATATGTATACAGTCTTCTGAATTCTCACCACACACACACACACACACATGCCACACCACCCAGTAAAAGTTCTTAGCTGATAAATCCCTGGGCCCTCTTCTATTGCACGGGCTGTAACTACTGGACCAGCACAAATTTAAAACAAGTCGTTGAAGGCAGGTTTATCTATTTAGTAAAATTCAGAACAGAAAGGAAAGGAAAGAGATTAAGATTCCTGAGTGGCCTGGAAAGAAAAAGAGCTTCCCTGATGCGTCCAGGAGAATGAACGAGGCGCACCTCACAGCTGCTACAAAAAGGAGACTGGGAAAGGAAAGAGACAGAAAAAATATTTAAGGACATTTTATTGTGCAATTATTTCTCTTCTGCTATTTGGTAAGAAATAATAGTAGAGATTTAAATTTCCTTTAAACTGTTGTGATTCCACGCTGTTGTAAAGCCTGCCACAACAGGGCCATGAGGGGGTCAACTTTCTGCTACATATCGTCTAATAACTCGGTATAGAATAATGGCATCCCAGGGCTGCCTGTGGTTCCAGCCATCTGCACACTGTCTCACAGTGGACAAGAAGAGACTTCTCCATCTGTCCAGAAATTTGCTTATGTAAGAATGAGACTTTCTAATTTTTTAATACCATAAAAGTTTTTCTTTCTTTTCTTTCTTTCTTTTTCTCTTTCTTTTTCTCTTTCTTTCTTTTTTTCCTTCGTGTGTGTGTGTGTGTGTGTGTGTGTGTGTGTGTGTGTGTGTGTGTATGTAAACCTGAGTTCAAAACAACACTCACTAAACAATTTTGAGTTCTCCAAACCTCTAGAGATCTGGAACCAATTGGTGACCATACATTGATTATATGGCTACTAGTCTTTTTTGAGTTTCTGACAGAATAAATATCAGTTGTTACCTTTGTATTTTAGGTGTGTGTATAGCAACTCTAATTAAGGAATATCTGAGACAAATATCCCTTCCCCTTAATTCAATCTCCTAAATCCAAAACAACAACTCATGTATCCTGGGCACAGAGTAGCCACCACAGCAAGTCAGGGAATCTCATCTACACAAACCATCTGCAGCAAATGTGGTACCCAAAACCTGCCAGGAACCAGATTCTGGGAGATTTTAGAATGTTCCTAAAAAGTATAGGAGGACAGCAGAAGTCACATGATCACACACAGTAGAAAGCATTTGGCAGGACTTTGAGGGTGATTTACTATTGGCACAGCCTCCCTGGAGAACTAAGGGTAAAAGACTACTTAAGGTGTCCTAAGAAAGGAAACAGTACCACCTGACCTGCTCAAGTCTCTGTACTGATTTGAGTTCACACACCTGAAACACAAAGCAAGGCCCTATGAAACTTGATGTGCAATTACAATTAACTTCTAAACAATTTTCTCACCTAAGTGGTGAGCAATGCTACTTGATTTGAAATTGCTGCATTGCAACACATGGCAGGGAGGGATCTTGTAAAATATATATACACATACATGGCATGTAAGTGGAGAGTTCTTAACTTTTTATGAATGTGGAATTTCATCTTCCTTGCTTGCATTCTATTCTTAACTGTTTGGAATTCTTCCAGGTAGAAATATTTCATTCTTCCCATTAGCCTCCTTTGCTTAAGAAAATCTTTTAAAGTATTTGATTAATTCCTGAAGAATTTCATAAAGTATTTTAATCATATTCTCTCCTAACTCCTCCTAGATCCTCTCCTGCTCTCCCTTTAAGGTCATGTCCTCTTTTTTAAAAATATAGCTCTTCAGTTAGGGGTTGGGGTTCATATACCCCATCCCACTTCATTCTAGAATTTATTGGCTTGATTTTACGCAGGTATTGTACATGCAACCACAGGTACCCTGAGCTCGTGGTGCAGCTGTTCCTGTCACATCCAGAAGATAGCTAAATTTTCTTAAAGAAAAAAGAAATAGGTGGGAAAACAGACTTATACTATATTCCCAATGGCTTTCATATATGTTTTTAAGAATTGCTATGGCAAATAAAATGTGAGATGTCTCCTTTACCTATGACTAAAATTCTAGGAATGAGAGGCAGGAGAATGGTGCCCATCACATAATGCTACGTGGCTGATAGTAGCTACATTAAGCAATTTGGCCATAGGCATGAATGTGAGTCCCATGGAAAGCCAGTCTCAAAACAAACCATCTATCCCATGTGTATGTGTCTCTCTCTGTGTGTGTGTATCTATGTGTATATGTCTCTGTGTGCCTCTGTGTGTGTGTCTGTGTATGTATGTGTCTGTATGTGTATGTGTGTGTCTGTGCCTGTATTTGTGTGTGTGTGCATGTCTGTCTGTCTGAGTGTATCAATGTATATATGTCTGTGTGTGTATGTCTATGTCTGTCTGTGTATGTGTCTGTATATGTGCCTGTGTGTCTGTGCCTGTATCTGTGTTTATGTCTATGTTTGTCTGTGTATGTGTCTGTATGTGTCTGTGTGTGTCTGTGCCTGTATCTGTGTGTGTGTCTGTGTGTCTCTGTGTCTCTGTGTGTTTGTGTGTGTCATATGTGTGTAGATGTCTGTATGTGCATCTGTGTGTGTGTCTATGTGTGTGTGTTCATTTACATGAGAGCAAGAGCATAGAAGGCACATCTAATCCTCACAGAACTACTCACTCATGTCTCATTGCAAAGCCTCCACTGTTCTCTCTAAGCTCTTCAAGGTTCTGATCTACAGGAGAGAGAAAGCCCATTGGCTAAACCAGCCTGGGAGGTGGGCACACTCTCAAACATCCACTTACATCAGTGTGTTAAAAACAGAAGATACCTCATAAAATGGAACAACACATGAAAATCTGCACGAGGCATACTTGCTTTGAGAAATACCCTAGGACTCTTGGAATGATACAGTACCAGGCAGAGCTAAGGGCAGTGTTTCAAAGTCTTAAAACATTCATTCCTGCTCTGTGCTAGGATTACTTGATCCAGTATGATGTGGCCAGCTAGCCCATTAAATACTGACATTACAATAAGACTCTTTGCCTCTGTATTAAGGCAAGGCGACCCAGTACGAGGAGAAGGGTTCCAAAAGCCAGTAAAAGAGTCAGAGACAGCCCCTGTCCCCACTGTCAGGAGTCCCACATGGGGAGGGGCTTAGTCTTACAAATACTCATGGGAGACCTACCCTTTCCTGAACAGAAATGGAGAAGGAGGAGTGGGCTTAGGGATGGGAACAGAGAGGGTGGGGAAGGAACTGGGAGGAAAGGAAAGAGGAGAAACTGCGGTCAGGATGTAAAATAGATAAATAAATTTTTACAATAATAAAAAAATTATCTTCCCCTCCCATTGTCAGTTACATAGGAACCCAGAGATAAGTCAGATAAAACACAGAGAGGGAGCATCAGTTTTCACTAAAATGCTGTTTCATAGGAGCTGCGGCGCTCAGCTCGTGTCCAGAGAAAGCCTGTCCCCGATACGGTGTTTTTGTAGTGCTTGTTTTATTTCATTGCTCAAAAAGTACCTTTCATACTCAGTAGGCTCATAATAGGTAAAGAACTGGTGAGATGGAAAGCTACCATAAGAATGTAAGTCGTCAAAACTCTATAAAATCCGACTTATGTACCCAAGTATGTCAAAGATATGGTTTATCAGTATTAGTTATTGCCAACAACAAAAAGGAACCCTTCAAACACCACATCTTAAACCTAATTTTTACTCTTGTAGATTTTCCCACATCAAAATTATGTCTACTTATAATTGCTAAATAACCAGATAGATATTTTATCTTGACCCTCAGCATGAAAAAAATCATAGCAGCTTCTCAATAGTTCTTATTAAATTTTGTTCAGGAAAAAATATGATCAATTAAGTTTTCATCTCTTAAACAATTCTAGGGCAAGCGAGCTAGCTAAGCAGGTAGAAGCATTTGTTACACAAGTCTGACAACCTGAGTTGAACTCCACAATGATTTAAAAAATATATATTCAGTGGTGGATGTCTGTAATTCCCGCATTTCTGGGGTGAGATGGGAGACGGAGACAGGAGAATCCACCAGAATCTTGCAGGCATATTAGCCTGGAGCATGCTACACACAGGAACAAAACAACAAAAAAAGATACTGCAAATCAAAAACCAATTGTCTTCTGACCCCTATATGTGCATCCTGGCGCACACAAGCCCACATTCATGCATACATATAGACACAATAAATTTAAAAAAAAACTTTAAAAAAAACAAAAACAAAAAAGCCTAACTTTTAGCTATGGACTAATGATGCTTAAAGGATTTGCTTTTGCAATCTGACTACCAGATAAGACATCACTCCTAGGCTACAATACACAGAGAAACTGATAAGAAAAGAAATCATAAGAAACTCTGGTTAAGAAAGGAAATGTATGGAACACCACAGGAAGGAACCATTTATAATCATTTTCTCCTACGCATAATTTAAAACTGTGGACCCGGAGCCAAATGATGGCAGGGGACAAACCTCCTACCAAGCAAGAATTGAGATAACCAGCTCTAATATAAGAACACAGAACTAATTATTCTCATGAATTTCCTTCACCACGTTAAGACAAAACAACACCACGGTGCTGACAGCAGCAGACAGGGAAGTGTAGGAAATTTAGATCCAGCACTTTCCTTCAGCTTTGATACTGCCGTGGTGAGCTATTCTGTGCCAGGAAAGTACAAAGAGAGCCACGCAGAACCGCAGAGGGGAAACTTTCGGATCTGAAGAGCAGGGTGCGTGTTTAGATGTTGGTGCAGTAATACGGATTCTAGAGGATAAAGACATATACCATGGACATCTACATCAACCCCATTACCTGGCATGACCGCCCAACAATCTAGCATTTTAAGAGCAAGAAAATATAGGCTTTCCAGGTGACCTTTAGTGGCAGGGTTTGCTCTCCATATCGGAGCTCTGTCCATGTATAAAGCTGTACATGTACAAACATGAGCCTGTATGTATGCTTAGACATGTATATTGCATCCTGAAGTATAACATTGAATATTACATTTAACAATACTACTTCAATGTACCTTTGTAAAATAAAATCAGAATCTATTTTTAAAGAAAATTATTGTATTCTTGAAAATTGCTAGTAGAGGGCTTCTGGGTAAGAGGCTGCCTGTGCCTGTGTCTGAGACAGGGATGGGGAGAATCAGGGCAGTCTGAATAGATAACACTCAAAGAGGAAACCAGGAGAGTATCTTAGTCCAGGCTTCTATTGCTGCAATGAAACACTGTGGCCAAAATGACAAGCTAGAGAGGCAAGGGTTTGTTTGGCTTATACTTCTGCACCACTGTTCCTCACTGAAGGAAGTCAGGACAGGAAAACAAACAGGGCAGGAATCTAGAGGCAGGAGCCGATGCAGAGACTGTGGAACACTGCTGCTTACTGACTTGCCCTCCATGGTTTGCTCATCCTGTTCTTTTAAAGAACCCGGGACCACCAGCCCAGGGATGGTAGCACTCACAATGGACTGGGCCCTTCTTCATCAATCACTAATTAAGAAAATGCCCTACACACTTGCCTACAGCCTGATCTGTTTTCATAACTGAAGATCCCTTTTCTCATTACTTTAGCTTGTGTCAGGTTGAGGTAAAACTACCCGACACAGAGACCTTCAAAAATTCAGAGGCAGCGACAGGACACTAGATTGGAATAGGAGAAAGGGAGACCCTGCACCCAGAAATAAGAGGAACCGGGCCTCTGCCACACAGCCCCAGTAATGGCAAGAAAGAGGAAGTCAACTCTCAGGGTACTTAACACAAGAGAGTGGTGCTGGTGATTCAGACATGGTAAAGAGAAGCCAGATGGGCAAGCACAACCTACAAGGAGCAAGGGAGATTCCAGACTTAAGGAAATGAGGAAATCAAGTGCTGGTCACATGATACAGTTTGTTGTTATGCTCTCTCTGTGCCCAGCTTAGGATTTAAACTTGCTCGTGGGTGTGTACGTAAGTGAAAACAATGTCGTATCCATAGGGTTGGTTTCTGAGCCTTCTCTCACACACATCCTCTAGGGACATTGGAACATATCCTCCGTCAGATAAAGCAAGTCTGCTGACTTGCTCCCGGTATTAATTAGTGGGGGTTGGATGGACTGTCCATGGTGCCAATAACTGGGAGTTCTTCCGTGTTGACCACAGCAATCAGAAGAAGTAAGATTCTCACATCAAACCCGTCTGCATTAAAGTCTGAGTACTTTCGAGAGTGAAGTGATGAAGGTGTTTAGTGATACTACATCTTCTCACCAGAACAATACAGCAACATGCAGCTCTTTTTTCCTTCAAACAAAGGGTGGGACTTTTTTCATTATTAATCTTATACGCTTGCCTCTAGAGTAATTCTGTCACCACTGCAAATAAATTGTAGCACTTTCTCATTTTCAAAGAACATGAATGAATAGCAGCAAAATACCTGTTCTTCCAAATTTACAAATGATTGTAATTTGAATCTTTCCTCGTCCATGTTCCAACTGAATCACACCATAATTATAATTCAAATTCTATTCTTTCATAAAAGCAACAGTACAGTAACTATATAAGTAAAATTCTTTTCTTTAACTCTGCTGTATGTCTGATGTGCTGGCCTACACAGGGTTACACAGGGTAGTCTATCATCACCCTGCTTTGATTAATGAAAGTGCATGTAAATCTCTGTGTGTAGTTTGCAGTTTAATCCCTTAAAATGAATTTAAGACGATAGCAAATGGTTGCTATACAAACATGCATAATGGTAGGGTTTTTCCACTATTATAGTTCAAATAAAACCTTCGAATACTTCTAAATGGTAACTTTACACTATAACATAGTACAAAAACCACAGCAATCAGTTATTCTACTTGGTAACAAAAATAGAGGTGACTTCTTAGAACCGTGGGCTCACAAGACAGATTGTCTAGACGCAGATCCAGTGTTTCCTGCTGTGTTGCTGTGGAGATTAATTGAACTTCTCTGTGCCTTAGCTGAAAACAGAAAAAATATTCATACTCAATAGTGATTTTAGGAGACTGAATAAGCTAATACATGTGACAGACTCAGGTCATTTCCTTGAAGATAATATGTACTCAATAAATCAACTTTTTCTATTCTTTCTGTCCTCTTTTATATTTCTGAATTTAAGCAAAATTTTTATTTTTTCAGAGCAGAATATGGGGACATTAAACCAAATATTAAAATAGTGCACTCCCCCACTCATCACTAATGGAGTTAATATGTTTACTCTTTGAGAGCTAATGAGTCTTTACAGGGTGGAAATAAAGATTGTCTTTTATCAAAGTTAATTGTCTTTTGCTGTTTTGAAGAAAAGCACTAGCTCACTTACAGTGGTGTAATGGAATTTGCCACAGACACAGTATGCACCCAAAATTCCTCCGCCTCACCAATGAAATAACATCTTCCGCCTACGATTTTAGAACCTTGCTTGACTGGACCTCATCAGTCAGACAGAGATGGGGTGGGGAGTATAGGGAGTAGAAAAAGAAGTTAAATTATTCCAAATCATCTGATTTAATAGCCATCAATAAAGTCTCTGAAGCCTGATATGTGGATTGACGAGACAGACAAGGTCTTAACAGCGAAGTGAAAGCAATCATAAGATAGAATAAAAATGACATGTGTGCTGCTTTGCAGGCTGCAGGGTGTTCCATTTAACTACAAGAAAATTCCAGGATAAAAAGAAAGCATGTCATCGCCAGTCCAATCTTGGAACCTTTCCCTCTAATTGGAATTTCATGAATCACTTCATTTCTTTCTGAGGGTAAGTATTTCAGGCCTTTGTGGTTTTGTAAATCTACCAGCATTTGTTCCAACATCCTTACATACCACATGAGTAAGGACCATGCCTCAAGCACGGCGATGTGTCAACCTCAAGAGACTAACCACAAGGACACCTCTCCCACCGTCACCTGGAAACACCCTACACACCTCTACACTACATGGGCTTTGTGTTTGGGGAGCACAGAAAACACCCAGTTTGTTAGGGGTTGCAGACCCCTGGCCCCTTGACTTTCTTTGCCTGCTGGAGTGAACTGGTCAAAACAACTTGTTTTCCTGTGCCTGCAGCTGCTCTGAGCACAAGACCCTCATGAGTTACTGATGGAAGGGGAGTGAATTCTGGTGGGTTTTACAGCTGGAAATCCCAAGAGCTGGGACGAGGCTGTCAGTTAAGGATCCCTATATAAGCTTCCCTGGAGCACAATAAAGTTGGCATTCTTGGCATTCTTTTCAAGGATGACCCGCGTCCCCGCGTCTCTGCTGGGAATTTAAACACATACACAGAGCAAGCCATGAGAAGCAGGCTAATCACCAGCTCCCCTATATGGTCTCTTCTCAGCTCTGGTTTTATGTTCCTGCTCTGACTTCCCCCATGACTAACTCTAACCTATGAGATGTAATAAACCCTTTTCTCCCCAGGTTGCTTTTGGTCATAGTATTTGTCACAGAAGTAGAACATTAACTAACTTGGTATTTGAATGTGTATTTAAATGTACATTTAAAATCAGATAATAGGAAATATGTCAACATTAAATTTCCTGGTTTTGATAACTTAGTAATGGATTCGATTTAAGACAACATCCTTTGTTCTCAGAAAGCAAACCACCAAATACTTAAAACTAAAGAACAGGACCAGATACATCATGTTCAACAAGGGCTTGCTAAAGAAGCTGAGAGAGTCTCAGCTTACCCACTCCTTTTGTTATCGAAAATGGAAGTCTGGCTGGGGAAATGGCTCAGCAGGTAAGAATGGTTGCACTAGCATGAGGACTTGAGTTTGGACCACTGGCACCCACATAGAAGGCCAGGTGTGACTGCATGTGTCTAAAACCCAGGGTTATGGTGGCTGGAGACAGGAAGATTTGCTGGGGCTTGCTGGTGGTCAGCCTGGTTCCATGTGCAGTAAGAAATCCTGTCTCAAGGGAAAAGGCAGGGATTGACAGACCACGGCAGCCAGCACCCTCTTCTGGCCTCCACAATTGTAGGTGAGCACACCCACAAACACACATGCACAAACACGTGCCCACACACACACGCTGAGACATGTACACAGACACATATACAGGTGGCTAGAAATAACTAATTGACTACTGCACATACTGGCTTTGGGGGAGCCTAGGCAGTTTGGATGCTCAACTTACTAAACCTGGATGGAGGTGGGCGGTCCTTGGACTTCCCACAGGT
>NC_022028.1:36177825-36190068 GCF_000317375.1 Microtus ochrogaster | reverse complement strand
AACTAGAAAAAATAAAGGAAAAGAGTATATTTGTATGTTAAGAGTCTAATTGAAAAATATATAAAACAGAAACCTGATGTTTTACCAAAATGATAGCTTTAACTTCATATGGCTTATTGAAGTCCAGTACCCCAAGTGTTATCCTATATCTATTATTATATGAACTGCGGATTTACAAAAAAAAAAGAAATAACTAATTGAAATGCACATATAATTTTCAGTTTGTCATATACCTAAAATTCAGGCAGATCTTGCTAGATCTTCTTGTAGAAACGTAACTTCCAGTTAGGGAAAGATAAATACTTTCTTTTAAACATTGGGCTCTAAAGTGACGAGCATGTGTCAAGTGGCTTTCTCTGCCGTCAGATCTCATAACCATTTCACTCCTTTCTCCACCTTCACCCACTTTTTCTGACTGTGATCGATGAGAATGTTCAGAGGAACAGACAACAATGTGCCTGCTTTTAGACACTTCATATTACCGCTAACATTATCAGCAAGTATTCGTCCCCAGTTCTCTTCAACAAAAGATTTTTAAAGATACAAAAAAAAAAAAAAACTTAAGAGATTTTTCAATTCAATTCTCTTGTCATTACAACAAAGTAGCATTGATGGTTAAATAACAGCCCACGGCAGGGAAACTACTACAGACGGGTTGCCTGTCCTTCATTCTGAAATGTATAGGTGGTTTTATTCCTTCTACAGACAAGAGGAATAAATTTTAATAAAAAATAATAAGTTGGAGATGGAGAGAAACTCCAAGCAATTCCTCTAAAAATCAGGAATGAACTACTCTCTTCGTACCTATTCAGGGTAGTGATTGAAGTCTTAGATAGAGCAATAAGACAACTGAAGGAGATCAAGATGATACAAGTTGAAAAGGAAGAAGCCAAAGTGTGTTTATTTGCAGATGACAGGACAGTATACATAAGTGATCTTGAAAATTCCATCAGGAAACTCCTACAGCTGATAAACACTTTGGGCAAAGTAGCTGGATACATAATCAAATTCACAAAAATCAGTAGCCCTCCTATACAAAAATGAAAAAAAAAAAGACACAGAAGGAAATCATAGAAACAACACCTTCTTAATAGCTTGAATAATATAAAATATCTCCAGGTAACTCTAACCGAGCAAGTGAAAAACTAGCATGATAAAAAAAAAAAGCATTAAGACACTTAAGAAAAGAAATTGAAGAAGATATCAAAAGATTGAACGATCTCCCATGCTCATTGAGTGGTTAGGATTAATATAGTAAAAATGGCCATCCTACCAAAAGCAATGTACAGATTCAGTGCAATTGCCATCAAAATTCCACACAACTCTTCCCAGATTTTAAAAAGACAATTTTCAGCTTTATATGGAAACACAAAAAGCCAGGATGGCTGAAACACTCCTGAATGGTAAAACACCTGCTGGAGGTGTCACCACCCCAAATCTCAAGTGGCACTAGAGAATTATAGTAATAAAATCAGCATGGTGTTGGCAAAAGCAGAAACCCAGATGGGTTGATCAGTGGAGTCATACATGTGGAAGAGTGCGTCAGTTTAGCTGCTTCTAGACGCCTGAGAAGCCTTCTTGCAGCAGGGCTGCAATCTCCTCAGCCAGTCCACTCACTGATTAACAAGAAAGCAGTAAATCTATTTATTAATACTGAAATCCACAAAGACATTGTCTAAAACAACAATCGCTTCTGTAACTTGGAAACGCCACCGAGATCTATGAGTAATATAGGTGAGCACATAGGGAAATTAAAAAAAAAAATCTGTTATAGTTGGTTATAAAAAACAGTAGGAAAAGGAAAATGAACACTGGCCTGAAAAGCAGAGATATCAGATATTGTTTTAAAGAAATGCCCAGGGATTCTTAACTGATGCATGGACAGTTACTGGAGATAACATGATGGGAATTTAATGTAATGTTTCATCTGTAGGAAATATTGGTCTTATTGCTTTCCAATATCGGCGGAGTCTGCTGAGCCTTTGCTATTTCATTGAGCTGTCAAGGCCAGAGAAAAGACCGCTGTGAAACTCCCACTTTGGCAAAGACAATTGCAGCGGCTCTAAGTTATCTGAACCACTTGAAGCATCTTCCCTTATCTTACAGACGATGGAGATAACCAGGAGGAACCATTTGTTAAAACCCATTTGTTTAAGAATTTGTTTGTTCTCCTAAATGATCAGCATCGTCTAAAGCTTGTTGCTCAAGAGAGCTTGCATATAAAAAGGAGCAGACTCGGAAATACAAATTTATTGTAGGAAACAGACTCTCGTATTTTTAAGCTGTTTGAAATAGGAACAATAATAGGCAATCTTTCCAAATTCACTGGCAAGGAAGCCGTAAGGAAAAGGAAAAGACAACCATCTACTTCAGCAATCCAGGCTCAGCGGCTGAAACTTAAGGAAGTGAGAAATCTTTTTCAAAGAAAGGAAACTTCTTTTACAGAGTGAAAAGCCAATTTCAGAAGCTGAAGACTGCATGCTTTTGTTTTTAAACCGATAATAAATTCCTTTGTAATTTAATCAACACATGCGGAAGCTGCCACTGCGCGGGTAATGAGTGAGCGAGAACAAATGAGGGGCCTGGCTGAGTTTTGTTTTGTGATTTGAGTATTAAAAAGAAGTACAAGAGAGAACAAAAGGCAAGAGAGATCTGGGATAGAGGGTGGATGAGAAGAGTCTTCCATGTGATTCTGTGAATAAGGGACAGGGTAACCAAAGAGGGAAAAGAAAGGGAGAGACTCGAAAATCGAGAAAGACGGGACACAAAGCTAGAACCATTGGGAAAGAACAGAAAGGAGCAGAAAGCAGTCTAGGGTTCCAGAGTGGGAGGGTGAGTACTGAAGCCTCAACCCAGGGAGCTAAGGGACCCTTGTGACCACAGACTGGCACAGGGGAAGCCCACAGCTCCTACTCCCAAAGGCAGGAAAGACAATTGGTGTGAAATGACTTCTGAAGTTCGCTACACGGCTCGCCATGTCTTCAAGGGCTACCACTGTTGTCCATCTTGGAGGAAGGCCTATGTGAGGCTGAACAAACCTAAAAACAATGAGTATCAACGGCAGGTCAAGGAGCCTGGGGATGTCGGCCTCAGTGCCTGGTGGGAGCCAGCTAGTAGAGGTCTAGCAAGCTGCAGACCAGCGAAGGAGTTTAAGCCAAGGGGCTAAATCAGTGAGGCTGGGAGAGTTGTTGGCCTATCTCTCCATGGAGAGAGCCAGGTCCATTGTCTGTGGGTTAGATGGAGAGCATTCAGCCAGAGGCCTGTGTTTGCTCAGTGAGCCTCCAGCACCATGTCATTGCCACCGGTAGCTTGCTGCTCC
Source organism: Microtus ochrogaster (assembly GCF_000317375.1). Lineage (NCBI taxonomy): Eukaryota > Metazoa > Chordata > Mammalia > Rodentia > Cricetidae > Microtus > Microtus ochrogaster. The sequence goes on along the minus strand of NC_022028.1, from coordinate 36,186,749 downwards.
TTGGGCCTGAGAAGTCAAAGCCCTTGTCCAGCATTTATCCCAATTTCCAGGACTTCTTTGCTCTTCTATGATGGTTTACTTCTGGGCAGTCATCCCAAAGTGTCCAGACCAGCAGACCCAGAACCAGGTTCCCTCACTTTTACCCATCCAGCACAGGAATCCTACGCATTCGAGAAGACGCGCAACACGAGACTTCAGAAAGAAAAAAGTTATTACCGACTCAATGAACCAGCAAGCCTGTAAAATGAAGGACTAAATTAGTGTATGTATATCTTTCCATAATCTACCTAATGAAAATGATCTTAACTTTCCTATTAAAATTTTCAGACTAGCTGAGTGGATTAAATACACACACACACACACACACACACACACACACACACACACACACGTGTGTGTGTGTTTGTCTGCTAACCCAAGTTTGACTTCCGTTTTGGAATGGACCCTGGGCCCCTTGAATCACATTTGTGGCTTTTGTGTGCTGTTCCGTTCTAGGAGATGAAAATTACTTCAGTCCTTTGTTGTTTGCAAGATCCAAGTTTGGCTGTATAGAGAATTTGTTGATCTTTCTGGTCTATGTCATCTTCCATTGATGAGGGTTGGGTATTAAAGGTACCCGTTGTTATCCACTCTGGGTCTGTGTGCCCCTTTAGGACCAGTGGTACCTGTTTTATGACATTTCGTGCATATGTATTTACATTCATTGTATCTTTTTTTTAAGACGGGGTCTCATTTAGCCCAGACTGCTCTTCAACCTGAAACTAGCTGAGGATGCGAGAACCGTAAACTTCTGATCCTCCTGCTTCCGCTCGCCAAGTTACGGGATTGCAGACCTGAAGCCTCATGTGCAGCTTGCATGCTGATGGGGTGAAACCCTAGGCTTGGCCATGCTAGTCAGTCAGTCATTCTCCCAACCGAGTCTCGTTCACAGCTTATTATACCTTTGGAACCACTGTTTCCTTTAGCAGGTAGTGACTGGCTACAGGGGGTTACAAGTTGTCCTGAGTCTCAGAAGAGACTTCGGACTTCAGATCTTTAAAGTCGTTGACGAAATGCATGTTGCATTATGGTATGACCACAAGACTAAGAGAGCCTGGGTGTGGAATGCGGTGGTTTAAATGGGATGTTCCCATACTCTTAGGCATTTAAATACTTGCTCCCCAGTGGGTACTGTTAAGGGACTCTTAGGAGATGTAGCCTTGCTGGAAGATTGCTTTGAGGTTTCAAAAGCTACGTAGCATTTTCAGTGTGTTCTCTCTGCTTCCTGTTTGTGGTTTGAAATGTGAGCTCTCAGCTCTCAGATTCCTGCTCCGGCATGTGTTCTGCAATTATGGACCCTAAGTAAACCCTTCCTTCTATTAAAAAGAATCAACAAATTTCAGAGTTAAGGCACTCCATGGGTCAAAGGCATTTACCAAACAACTACAGAATATTCCATGAATCAGCGGTGAATACACATTTCTCTCGGCAGCCTGCAGAACTTTCTCTAAGATAAATCACATTTCTGTTCATAAATTACATCTTAACAATCACAAGAAAATGAAATATTTCATGACTCTTATCACATTGTAGAAGTATAAAACTACAAATCAGTAGAAACAGAAACTACCCAAACACCAGGATGAAACAATGTATGTTTGAATGAAACCCAGGGGACATTTTTTTAAATTTTAAATTTTTGCAATCAAAAGTGAAGACACAACTTTCTAGAATCTTGGCAATGCTGAAAAGGTCAGGAAGTTAAAGATATAAAGGCAGTCATTAAAAAGTAAGAAATATCACAAAATCACTAGTATAAACATTTACTTCAGGGTCTCAGGGAAACAAGGAAAAGCCAAATTCAAAATTAGTAGATGAAAAGAAGCAACTCCCACAGTAGGAATAAATGCTAGGTAAACTAAAAGTAAAGCACAAATATCTATGAAATAGTATGAGTTGCTCTTTTTTTGAGATAAAGAAGACGGACAAAAATCTTAGCTAGGTTAAGTGAGTAGGCAAAAGAGAAAGACGGAGAGACCCAAATTAATAAAATTAGAGATGAAAGCCAGAGTATCCATAGCAAATATTTAAAAATGGAAAAGCCAGAAGAAATGGATGAATTTCAAATCACATATGAGGTACTGAAATTGAACCAAAAGGATATAAAGAAATGAAAAGATCAGTAACCTGAACTGAAACAGGGTCAAAAATGGAAAAAAAAGATCTTTTGACGAGGAAAAGTGCAGGAGCAGACAGGGTCTGGATTCTACTCTTTAAAGAAGAGCAAACACCAGTGTCCCTTGGGTTGCTCCCCAAGATGGAGATGTAAGGATGATTACAAGTTCAATCTTTAAAACCACCTTTCCCTTATACCAAGATAGAGACACAGTTAAAATAGGAACTATTTACTGTCTTAACTAGGAACTGATTCGTTGGGTGACATACATGTAAAAATAGAGAAATATTTGCAGACTGAATTAAATAATACTTTATAAAGATCATACACCATCATCAAATTGGTTTCGTGCCAGAGAGTTGAGACTGATTCAAGTGCACAAACCAAAACCTCACAGCACATCAATGGGCTGACCGGAGATAACCCAAAGATAAAGCCACGTCTTAATCCAAGACTCTCTGGATGATACACAAAGGAAACATAAGCTGATAAGAACATGAGGAAGACAGTTAATGAGCCGAACAACGTATTACTGAAACCTTTTCTGTGGTGGCTTGAGCGAGAATGGCCCCCAGCAGGCTCACACGCTTGAATACCTGGTCCCCAGTTAGTGGAACTGTTTGGGAAAGATTAGGAAGTGTGATCTTGTTGGAGGAGGTGTGCCTCTGGCCTGGGATGGGGATGGATACTTTGAGGTTTCAAAAGACTTGCACAATTCCCAGTCAGCACTCTTGACCTTGTGCCTGTGGGGTGTAAGCTCTCATCCGCTGCTCCAGCATCATGCTTGCCTGCCTGCTGCTATGTTCCCTCCCCATCATGATGGTCATGGACATGAAGCCTCTGGAACCATGAGCCCCAAATGAAATGCTTTCTTTTATGAGTTGCCTTGGTCATTGTGTCTATCAGAGCACACGCAAAGTAAGAAATGCTCTGTCAGTAAGAGACAGAGCAGCCACGCTGAACTCCTGGTGTACAGTCCACAAAAGGGTCATCCTCACCTGCTTCCAGGTAAGGGCAGCTCCAACTCTATCTCCTGTTGTCTTACCCACCCCTGCTACCATTTCCTTTCAGAATGATGTGTTAGCTCTCACTCTCTGGATCCTAGGAAGGACACAATAGATAAAAGGCCTTCTGTGCTTCCACTATAACCTGCCGAGATCCGCTTCTGGGACCATGAGGAAGTCACGTGTCTTCTTTAGAGTGATAGCCTCCCCTCGGTGTAATATGAATCGCTCTGCTTTGGAGAGACACTGTCAAGATGAAATGACATGAAGTATGACAATAAATGAATGGAAAAGGAAAGGGAACAAAACTCTGTTGCTGTAGCTCTGCTGCTGTTGTTGGATTTACCACTGTTTAGTTTGTTTCCCAGCTTATCTATTAAACTATGCTGAAAGATCAAACTACATTTCTTTGCACTATCCATATTGAACACAATGAATGCTTGTACTTCAATATACATGTATTGAATTAATGTTGAAATAACATAGAATATATTAGAGCATATGTAATGAAAATATACTGAATGAACAGAATAATAAATAAACAGACAACTCAAAGTCCCTGTTTTTGTCTCCGTCATGGACTCCCTAACAGCATGGAATGCTCCGGCTCAAATCAGCCGGAAAACTCTGAAAAGAAGAGTTTCAAAAACCTTCACAGACTGGAAAGATGGGGCTAGAGAGACAGATTTGCAGTTAAGAGAATGTATTCCTCTTGCAGGGGACCCGGTTCTGTTCCCAGCACCCATGTGGCAGCTCACAACCTTCTGTAGCTCCAGTTCCAGGGGATCTGACACCCTCTTCGACCCTCTTAGGACACTGTGTGTACGCAGTTCACAGAAAGAGATGAAGGCAAACATACATATAAAACAAAGAGATTTTTTCCCCAGTGCTAGAATTTCTACATCTGCTAAAACCTAGGCAGTCGGAGCTGCTGGAGTTGCTTGTACCTCTCTCACCAACACATGAGCTTTTTGCCTCTGAGCTTCACCTAGCCTAAGAACAATCTCCTCAACATGCTTTTATAATTTTGACATTTCAGTGACATTTTCCTATTGAATCATAGATTAGTCTTTCTTGTCTCCCCTATTAATCTGAAACTCCTTCAAGACAGATATTTGACTAGTTTTAATATATTCCTAGTGCCTGAAAGAATAAAAAGGGCACAGCTTTCGAATGAGTCAGACCTCCACTTGAGACCTGAGAGCTGGGTAGTGTGGGCTGGGCAGTGTCACGTCGGCTCTCCATCTCAATTTCCCCGTTTGAGTACCTAGTTCTCACTAGTGTTGAGCAATATTAGGTCCGCAAACACTTAGGACGGCTTCTAGTACCCAGTTAGAATGCCATGCGATTCTTACCTTGAGGTTATTTAATAAATAATAGAGCTAGTTTCCTTCAAGCACACTGGAACTTTTCACAAAATAAGCACTTTTGCCTCTGTCTACATTAAATCTGCTTGAAATATAGAAAACGCTACCTGCTGGTTACCCAAAGGAGTTTATTCATCATAAATTTTAGAGAATGCCATATGTTTTTGTGTGTTAGGTCCATCTGAATAAAGAAATTGCTCAATCAGGCTCAAGCAATTAATACAAATGTGAACCCAAAAGGTCAAATACATACATATCTAAAGGAAGTCATGCAACCAGCCAGAGAGAAAGCATGCTGGGAATCGAACCCAGGGTCTCATACTTTCGATTTTGACGCCAGCGCTCTACCACTGCACTACACTCCCATCCCTAGTCATGGAACTTTAAGTCTGACTTCCATGTAAGCAAGAAATCCTATAAGGCACTGAATCACTCCCCCATTTTTCTGGTAAGGAATCTGAGGTAGAAAAGGGCCGTGTCTTGTGAAGTCTCTAGAGACAATACGCAGCCAAGCCTTGTAGCTGCCTCCTAGATTTAAAAGAATACATCTAAATATGTAGTCACCTGACTACCTTCAAAATCGGGATGCAGGCTGACAAGGGTGAAGTCGAGTGGCGGCCACGTTGCTGCTGCAGCGGTGTGACATTACACCCACTCCCCCAATACGGACTGCAACAGGAATCTGCTCCATTTCCTGCCGCTTACAAACACAGCATTTTTCTCTTGTTCCATATTCCAATGTCTTAGCTTTTGAAGAGCTCCTTGCTTTCTGTCCTTCTTTAACAATTTTTTTTCTTTGTAATTAGCACTGGAGCATGAGGGCTTCTTTTCTATTAAGTTTTAAACCCAATTTCTATTGTAGTTTTAGATGTAATTACTGCTCCTTTCTGGCACAGGCTCTGAGGTGAGGCGCACATTCCCCTTTGCATTTCCTTCCTCCGGACTGAATCTGAAAGGGTGGTAAGTAATAGCTTGTGACCCAATAAATGAATAGGGAGGAAGAGGAGAGAAATTCACGACCCGCTCGCAGGAGAGGTGCCGCTCTTACTTATGAAGTGCTCTCTTTGGAAGAAATGGAAAACCTCCTCACCTCCCAGGAAGGAGAGACTTCCTCTTCTGTCAACACAGGCAAAGTTGATAAACCACCACCAAGGTGCACATTTCATGCAGGGAAGATATATCCCAGAGTGTTTTTTGCAGCGCTAAAATCTCGCTGGATAGTAATTGTGAGCAACAGACTCTCTCTACATATTTGCCAAAAGAAGGACATATGCAGGCCTCGCGTATAATATACTCCTTCACATCACCAAGCATTGAAGTCAACCAGGCTGGAGAGATGGCTCAGTGGGAAGAGCACCTGTTCTATAAGCACACAAACGTGAGTTCCAATCCTGAGCACCCACACAAATGCCATGCTGGTAAGCCCAGCACTGGGGTCGAAGACAGGCAGATTCCAGGAACCTGTTGACCAGCCAGCTTAGCTGAGATGGTAAACTTCCAGTCCAGAGATAGATCTTATCTCAAGGCAATAAAGAGTAGAGCACTTGAAGAAAGCACTCAATGTCCAGCTCTGGCCTCTATATGGATAAATGGGCCCTCACATACCTGCACACGCCTACGAATGCAACATATTCATACACACTTATCAGCATGCAACATACACATATACACACATGAAGCACACACATTCACATGCAACGCACACATGAAGCATTCATACAATACAATATACACACAAGCAATACATATACATGCAACACATACATACAGTATACACACAACACTTAACACACATACAACACTTATACACACACAACACACACACACATACATAAACACTTGGGTCAGAAAAATAGTTTCCCTCAAATATAGAAAGAAAAAAGAAAAAAGGAAGGAAAAATTTTAGCTCTTAAAATAATATTTTTAACTAAAGTTTGCCTGGATATAAGCAGATACTTTTGAATGGCAATGTTAGGGAACAACTATGGAATCACAAATAAATACTATTTGAGAAAGTCAGTGTACCCCATTATCATGGAATTTATCACTCTGCACTGAGATTGTCCGGGCACCCATACATCTCTCCGAAGAAGACAGTGAACATCCTGAGGGCAGAAAAATCATCTCATCTAGTTTATCCCACGTGTCTGGTCCACAAAAGATGCTCAATAAATGTTTGACAGAGAAAGGGGAAGGAGGTGTTCAGGTTGACACACGGCTCTATTCCCTCAGATGTAATCAAGCTCAGTGTGCGGGCTCATTTTTCACTCGGCCCTTGAGCACCTTGAGATACAGACTGGAGGAGAAGGCAAAGGTGAAGGAAGAGGCCTGGTCTTCAAACACTGTCATTTACACTTTCATTTCCTTAACTGAAGCTCCAGCCCTCACATCCCAGTCTCCCCATGTGCCACCTAAAGCCCATACTGGATCTTAATGGAAGTGTTGCCTAACTGTGCCCACCTCATTGACCAGCTACTCCGTCCAAGCCCAGCAGCACTCTCTAGGACTGGGGCTCCCCTTCAGCTCTCTAGGGCAATAGACAATAAAGCTCTCCAAGCAATAGACAAGAGTTCCTGATTTAAAAGGAAAAAAAAAATATGAAGCCAAGGGTGCAGCCAGTGGAAAAGTGATTTCCTAATGTACATGGCCCTAAATTTAACTCCCAACACCCCTAAAAATAAAAATTACTTCTTTCCTCATTATTTCCCAGGAATTGACCCATTGATATAGCCAATGGCCTTGTTCTCCCTCTGATTCATTCATTGTCTACGTGAAGACAAATAAGAAATTTAAAAATGAAGTTTCATTTTTCCTACTGAAAAATAAGAGATAACACACACACACACACACACACACACACACACACACTACCTTTCCTCAGAGCATTAACTTTAGGAAGCTGCTAAGTACACCCACTTAATTCTTAGAAATGTACATAAATCCTTCTAAGAACTAAACAGGCTTCTTTCCAGCTTGATGAGCAGGTCTTTACAGATTTCAAGGGTGGTCAGACCTCTGTCTCACGACGCTGAGGGAAGGTGGAGCCCAACCTAGGTGGATACCTTCTAAATCTACACCCTCTCAAAAGAGTGAGTTTGACTTTCTTCTGAATAAGCCAGCTAACTAAACAAGCAACCTCATACAACAGATTGGCACTCCAACGTGTGCTAGTTATATCCACATAAAACCTGAGAAAGCTTAAAAAGTAATTTTAGACACAAAAGAACAGAGTTAAGCACAGTTTCTTGGCAGCCAGCATTTTGCTGGCAGAGTACCCCAGCTCCTTTAAGAGAGGTTTTCCTGATTCACTGGTATCAGGAAAAAAAAGCGCTGTTTCAGAACAACAGCTTCTTTGTTCACCAGCATGAATGGCTCCTGGCTCTTTTGGGAGGTACGTCTATGGAGCACTGAATGGGGTTTGTGTGCCTGGATGCTTGTATGCCCGTTTGGGGTTAGGAGGAAAGTAGCTGAGAGCATGCCTGCAGCTCTGCATTCCCCCCTTCACCCCCCCTCCCCCACAACCTCAGCAAGCAGTGGGATCAGGTCTTTCAGGAGTGCACAGGCAGGAGAGCATCGTGGATTCCTACCACCATACACAAAGATATCTCCAGGACATGCAATGCTCAGATAAAAATGTGCCGCACACTTATTTTCAGAGTTAAAGTGCTAAGCACAGCTCCTACCTGCCAGTTGCAGAGCTAGTGGTAATGGTACCTCCACCATTTTAAAAGTGGGGAGAGGTGGAGCCAGTACCCCGGGCTGCAACCAAGCTACTTACCATTTTAAAAGCTCTTCAAGACAGAAAATAATTATAGATACACAATAAAGACAAATTCAGATAAAAAAGACCTCTAAATGGGTCACAGTGTTGAATAAATGTACATAGGCTTGGGAGAGAAAAGAAAAAAATCGACAGTTATAAAAAGAAGTAAATGTTTTTTTTAAAAAAAAAAGGTAAAGTCTTTAAAGAGACAGAGTACAGACAGTCTTCAATTAAAGGAGCAAAGATCGTAAAATAAATATTAAAAATAATACAATAAAAACAAGTCACATAAAGATGGAATATACACTGAATATCTGGATTGCGTATATTATTGTGTTTTCTTTGAAAGTTTTGACTGTGAAGGAACTAAGTACAGAGAGACATTTCATTGTATGGGCTGCTAAGCTAAGCCAGCATATATGTTCTAAAGGTATCATGACTTCCAAATTTGGGTAAGAATTTGTTGTTTTGGGGGGCTGGAGAGATGGCTCAGAGCTTAAGAGCAGTGTCTGCTCTTCCAGAGGTCCTGAGTTCAAGACCCAGCAACCACATGGTGGCTCACAACCATCTGGTGCCCTCTTCTGACCTGCAGGTGTATATGAAGACAGAACACTGTATACATAATAAATAAAATC
>NC_022028.1:36171507-36176620 GCF_000317375.1 Microtus ochrogaster | reverse complement strand
AGATCTTAGTTAGATGGGAAAAGCTAGGTTGAATGCTGGGAGAAAGAAGTTCGAGTCAGAGAGAAGCCATGTAGTCCTGCCAGAGGCAGACATGCTCAAACTTTGCCAGTAAGCCATTGCCACATGATGATACACAGATGAATGGAGATGGGTTAAATTAATATGTAAGAGGTAGCCCATAAGAAGCTAAAGCTAATGAGTCAACAGTGAAATAATAATAATGATGATGTTGATGATGGTGATGATGATGGTGGTGGTGACAATGGTGATGATGGTGATGAATGTGATGATAATAGTGATGATTGATAATGGTGGTGATAGTGATGATGATGGTGGTGGTAGTGATAGTGATGGTGATGGTGATAATGGTGGTGATGATGATGATGATGGTAATGACGATGGTGATAATGATGATGATGATCAGGACAATGCTATTTTTGGACTCTATTTTAGCCATTTTTTCATTCCATGCACCTATAGAAAAGCCCTGCTTTGCTTATCCTTCATCACATTAACATGTTTGTGTTGTGTCTAACAGGTGAGCTGATTATACTCATAGCTGTGAATCATATTAAGATGCTAAAAAGGAGAGGAGGAAAAAGTCAAGAAAATAAGGACTGGAAAGCAGTACTTGCATTCAGAGCACCCAGAATCCCCACAAACTCTGAACAATTCATCCACTCAGCAATATACACACAGTTTTATGGAACTAAATCTTTTCAAATCCTGTGGGAACTATTCTTGATACCATAATGGAAAGAGAAGAATGCAAAATAAAAATTGAACAGTTGTCTAAAACTATATTATAAGGCTCAATTAACTTGAACTGTAATAAACAATTAATGTTATTCAAAACATTTGTACATTCCATTTTACTACAATGGAGTTCCCAAAAATATATAACAAAACCAATAATTTATAGCCACATTTAAATTAAATATTTGCATGAGCATTATTTCAGAGCACATTATATAAAAGGATTTCCATTTTTTCTATATTAAAAACTATATTGAATATTGGATTGGAATGTATTTTAATATATTTCCCAGGATATGATAGAGGCTTCCAAAGATAAGGATGCCTAGGGCTGGAAAGGCTTTCAACTGTCCTGATGCTTTCTTTGAAAGTTCAGACATATCCAGGACAAAAGGAAGATTCTGCTTGTGCAGTAGAAGTTGCTATGTGGAATGTTATGTGCACAGGTTTAACCCATAGAAAATAAGCAGCAGTGTATGGGTAATTCTGAAGAGGTTTGATAATGTGCTGGATTATCCTCAGACTCTTCTGCGGTGAAAAATGGCAGGTAGAAATTATCTAATTGTATTCGTGAAATTTTTACACAAAGATGGTGAATACAACTCAACAAAGGTAGTAGTAGAAAGTGTGGTCCCCACTCCAGCTTGTGACTAGCAGTGTCTTGTTCTAAGAGCTAGCCAGAAGAGAGTCAAGGAGAAAGAGATAGACGGTGACTCAGGCTCGTGGCATCCTGGGAAATGAGCCAGCCTACATGTGGGAGCCTCCAAGCCCATTACCAACAGTGGTTGTTGTACAGTGGGTGCTAAGCTCTCAAACACACAGGAAGAATATGTGACAGTCCCACAATTCTGACATAGCCACATGAAGACACATAGGATAATGGTGGTGAGCAGAACTTCCTGTTCCCCCTTGCTAGTAAGGCCTAGAGAAACAGTTTATATCAGGAATACAACAAACACTAGGACAGCACAGAGTGAACCAAGAGGTGAGCGACCAGACCATCTGCTGGACAACCCAGTCTCTAAACCCTAGACCCCAGAGCAAAACTGCAGGTCTATCCCCCACCTGCCTCAGCTGTACTAGCCAGCCAGCAGGCAAGCCTTCTGCAGGCAGGCTGCCACACAACCCCACATCAGACCCACTAATCTACAAGTCCCACTCTGCCCCCAAACCCACCCATTCCCAGAGACCCTAGCAGCTCCCTGGGCAAACACAGTGACTACATGGAGTAGACCAAGAACAGCTTCCTAAGAAACAACAATTGCAACAATTAGACCAAGAGAGGATCTCTGAGACACAGACACAAACCACAAGGATTGGACCAAGAGGCAGATACTGCCTACAAAATTGAAGAAAGAGATGGGTAGGCACCATAGAAAAATACATTCAACAACATAAAGAGCAATATGGTAACACCAGAACCTAGTGGTCCTACAAGAAGACCTGAACAACCTAACCTAGAAGAAGCAGAAGAAAATGACCTTAAATATAATTTTATGAAGATGATAGAGACCCTAAAAGAGAAAATGAAAAATTCCCTTAAAGAAATGGAGGAAAAGACAAACAAAAAATTGAAAGAAATCAACAAATCTCTTTTTAAAAAGCCAAGAAAACCAAGAAAAAAAAACCAAACACGTAAAGAAAACAGTTCAAACAGTTCCAGACTTGAAAATTGAAATAGATACAATGAAGAAAACACAAACCAAGGGAATTCTGGAAATGGAAAAGCTGGATAAATGAACAGGAACTATTGAAGCAAGCATAACCAACAGAATACAAGAGATGGAAGAGATAATCTCAAGAGTTGAAGATATGATACAGGAAATAGATTCATCAGTCAAAGAAAATATTGAACCCAACCAATTTGTAACACAAGATATCCAGGAAATCTGGGACACCATGATAAGACCAAATCCCAGAATAATAGGAATAGAAGAACAAGTAGAACGCCAGCTCAAAAGCACAGAAAATATATTTAACAAAATCACTGAAGAAAATCTTCCCAACCTAAAGAGAAATATGCCTATGAAGGAACAAGAAGCTTACAGAGAACAACAAATAGACTGGACCAAAAAAAAAGTCCCCTTGCCATATAATAATCAAAAAACTAAACATACAGCATAAGGAAAAAATATTAAGAACTGCAAAGGAATCTATAAGATTCGTTTAGCTGGACTTATATTGAGGTCTTTGAACCATTTAGACTTGAGTTTTGTGAATGGGGATAGATATGGATCTATTTGCCTTCCACATGTGAACATCCAGTTATGCCAGCACCATTTGTTGAAGATACTTCCTTTTTTCCATTGTATAATTTTACCTTTGTCAAAAACTAGATGTTCATATATATACAGATTAATACTGGATTCTTCAATTTGATTCTATTGGTTCACCTGTCTGCTTTTATGCCAATACCAAACTGTTTTCATTACCATAGTTCTATAAAAGAAGGTAAAATTATACACCTGTAGAAGAGAATTTGGGAAGTAGCCTTGAATGCATGGGCACAGGAGACCACATCCTAAAGATAACAACAATAGCACCAACACTGAGAGCAACACTAAATAAATGGGACCTCTTGAAACTGAAAAGCTTCTGTTAAGGCAAAAGGACATGGTAAATAAGACAAAATAACAGCCAACTGAATTGGAATAGATCTTCACCAACCCCACAACAGACAGAGGACTTATCTCCAAAATATATAAAGAACTTAAGAAACTGTACATCAAAATACCAAATAATCTAATTAAAAATGGGTACAGATCTAAACAGAGAATTCTCAACAAAAGAATTGCAAATGGTTGAAAGACACTGAAAGAACTGCTCAACATCCTTAGCCATCAGGGAAACACAAATCAAAATGATTCTGAGATACCATCTTACACCAGTCAGAATAGCTAAGATTTAAAAACACTGATGATAGCTTATGCTAGAGAGGATGTGGAGTAAGGGGAACACTCCTCCATTGCTGGTGTAAATGTACATTGAGAGTGTAAACCTGTACACCCACTTTGGAAACTAATATGGTAGTTTCTCAGAAAATTGGGCATCAATCTACCTTAAGACCCAGCAATACCCAAAGGATGTATACCCATACCCCAAGGACATTTGTTCAACTATGTTCATAGCAGCATTATTCATAAAAGCCAGAACCTGGAAACAACCTAGATGTCCCTCAACCAAAGAACAAATAAAAAAAAATGTGGTACATTTACACAATGGAGTATTACTCAGTGGTTTAAAAAAAAAGATAGCTTGTAATTTGCAGGTGAATGGATGGAACTAGAAAAAATCATCCTGAGCGAGCTAACCCAGACCCAGAAGGACAAACAGTACGTACTTGCTCAAAGTGGATATTTTGATGTAAAGCAAAGGATATCCAGCCTATAGTCCATGACCCCAGAGAAGCTAAGGAACAAAAAGAACCCCTAAGAGAGGCAAAAATGGATCCCCTTGGGGAGGGAAAATAGAAAAGAACTCCTGAGAAAATTGGGAGGGAGGGAGGCCACAGGGCAAAGGGGAGAGGGGAAGGGAAGAAGGGGGAGAATGTGAGGAACAGGATGGCCAAGATGGGGGAAGGACAGAAGGGAACAAGGAAAGAGATAAATTGTTTGAGGGAGCCATTATGGGGCTAGAAAGAAACTTGGCACCAGGGAATTTCCCAGGAATCCACAAGGACGACCCCAACTAAGACCCTAAGCAATAATAGAGGGGGTAGCTGAACTGGTCTTCCCCTGTAATCAGACTGATGACTACCTTAATTATCATCATAGAAACTTTATCCAGCAACTGATGGAAGCAGATGCAAAGATCCACAGCCAAACTTCCGGAGTCCAGTCAACAAGAGGAAGGAGAAATAAAACGAGCAAAAATGTCGAGACCATGACGGGAATAACCACAGAAACAGCTGAGCTAAGCTAGTAGGAGCTCAGTGACTCTGGTCTGATAGTGGGGAAACCTGCATAGGCCCAAACTAGACCCTATGAATGTGGGTATTGTATGGCTGAGCAATCTGTAGGTTCACTGGTAGAGCAGGATTTACTCCTAGTGCTTGAACTGGCTTTCTGGAGGGATACCTTGCTCAGCCCAGATACTGAGTGGAAGGCCTTGGTCCTACCTCAAAGTGATGTGCCAGACTTTGTTGACTCCCCACGGGAAGCCTGACCCTCTCTGAGAAGTGGATGGGTGGAGGAAGGTGGTGGAAGGTTGGGGGACCAGGAGGAGAGGGAGAAGGAACTGGGATTGGTATGTAAAAGGAGAAAAGATTGTTTTAAAAAAGAACAAAAAGAAGGAGGGAAGGAGGGAGGAATGAAGGAAGGAAGGAAGGAAGGAAGGAAGGAAGGAAGGAAGGAAGGAA
>NC_022028.1:36161778-36171407 GCF_000317375.1 Microtus ochrogaster | reverse complement strand
GCAGGCATTATCAAATGGCATGCGGTGGGGTATTTCTAGCTCAGAACAAAGGTTCACAGTCCCAGTATCTCCAAGCCAAGGGGTCTACCCATTCTGAGAAGAAAAGAAAACAAGGCACTACTTCAGAAAGATTTCATCGATGAATGCAAAACTGTCTGACTCAAGGGGAAAAAAACAGCCCGCAGATAGAAAGGGAGCCAACTGGAGCCCCTGCCATATTGTGACAAGTGCACAGGGCTGTCCACTCAGGTCTGCAAGACTCGACGAGGGGCCCTGTTCAGTGCAGTTGGAGTTGAATCTTTAAGATCAATATCCTGAGTACGGGTTGATCAATCCTGGAAAAATGCAATAACAGTGTACACAGAAACCATCAAACTATCTACTTACAAATAACACTGTTATTTTAACTCTGGGTTTTTTCCACCTTCTGCAGTCACATATGTGCATAAATGAGGACTTTTCAGTATGTGAACAATAAAAACAAAATAGAAATTGGATATGTGGTAATGTCTTACAAAACTTACAAAGAGGAAACCGTTTTCTATCTCTTTATCTGGCAGAATCACTGTGTTAGAGATGAATGGATTTCCCTCGAGACTCCCTTTCAGGCACGCTCAGGCTGTCGCTCCTTTAATTTTAAGGTACATTAATAATACAACACTTTTTAGGTTTGATCTAAGAGATTTCTTTCAAATGTACTGATGCCTTCAGCAGATAGACGATGGATCAGAATCCCTTTGGCTACTAATGAAATATGTATGTGTATGCTCTGTGTGTGTGTGTGTGTGTGTGTGTGTGTGTGTGTGTGTGTGTGTGTATTCAATCCACAACTAAGCCTGTATTTCCTCTGTAGTGATAAAAGATAATGGTAATAAAAAAAATAGCTTGTGTGGGTTAAATTTCTCTGTTTTTATGGGAAAACCTAGGCCAGAGTCAAGGAGGAAGGAAGAGCAAAATCCATCTAGTTCCTCTCCTCATCAGAACAACAGAACCCTGTCCACAGGGGAATTTCTGAGCTAAAGAAAAATGAATATTGTTGCATCGTGGGAAGAAGGACTTCACATGGAAAGTCCCAAATTCCAATCTCACTCTGCTCCCACCCACTGACCACCTGTGCCAAGTCTCTGACTTATCTTATTAAGTGAGAAATGAAATAGATCATTTCCAAAGATGTCCAACTGTACTATGTTATGACTGAGTCTTCACAGATGGGATCAATGTTGGAGAAAAGGAGCCAAATACAAAGTAGAAGGGGATCAAGCCAAGTGGATTAACTAGTGAGCAACTGTGCACAATTTACATAGGAAGGATATCCTTTGACACTATTATAATCCTATAAGTAAAATGCAAGTCCATCTACTTTCAACAAAGTAGACAATAAAACAAGGATAAATACTTTGAACTGAAACACACGTGTGTATATTTGAAGTGATTTAATTAGCACTGATGCTTCCAGTCTATGAAACAGAATAAGTCTTAAATTACTACATCTAAGATTTCGAGGAAGAATTTCTCCAAACAGCGGAGTAAGGGAAAGATGGAGGAGTGGAGGAAAATGTGGCAAGGGAATTGGCTCTGGCAACATATGTGAGTGATAACTCATGTTCTCATGTTCTTAGTATGCACCTTTCACAGGATCTCATGAGACCCATCCTGTCTCCCTCGAGTCTGCACACACCTCAAACCCAAGCCTCAGTCCAACCCCAATTGTTTTAAAAGATCACAACACTTGAGGGAAATTCTAACCGAGGTCTGCTCTAGTTTGGGTCTTGAACATCCCTGAAATGTTCACGCATTGGAGGCTTAGTCCCATGGCAGGATTGCTTACTGTGATGTGACAGAGCCATAACGAAGTGAGGTCAAGTAGCTATCTTTGACTCTTTCCGGACATGCCTCTGACGGGGACCTAAGCACAAACACCCTCCCTGCTGCCATACTGAGTGAGCAGTCTTGTACCACACATTCCCACCGTGAGGCCATGCCTCACTATAGGGCAGACCCTAGGAAGCCCACCTCTCATGAACCAAATCTCTGAAAGCATCAACATTTTTTTCTATTCATTTAAAGGTTTATTTATTTTTATTTTGTGTGTTGACTGTTTTGCCAGCACGTATGTATATGTAGCATAGTCATGCCTGGTGCCCAGGGAGGTCATAGGAAGATACCAGACTCTGAAACTGAAGCTGCACGTGTATCATTGTGAGTCGCTGGGTAGGCAATGAGAAATAAACCTGGGTCCTCTGCCAGAGCATCAGGTGCTCCTAACCACTGGACCATCTCTCCAGGCCATATCCGGGTAATTCTCCACAGTGATGGGAAACTGATTAATAAAAGGGCCACTTAAAAAATACCTGACCGGTTCTCGGGGAAACGATCAGTCATGAAAAATGTGGAAAGTCTGAAAGAGCGGCAGAGCAGAAGAGTCTGAAAAGGTGCAATGGTTTAATGTCATGTGATGTCCTGGGTCGGATCCTGGAGCAGAAAAAGACGTTGGGGAGAAGAAAAAAAAAACTGGGGAAATCTAAATGATGGAGTTTGGCTTAGAACAACATGTTAGAACTGGTTTCTCTGTTGTGGCAAATGGATCGTAAAATGCTGTAACGGGAAAAATTAGGAGGCAGGGTCCAGAGCCTTCTCTGTCTTTCCTGGCTTCTCTGTAACTAGTCTGCGGGGAGAGACGGTTCATCAGGAAAAGCACCTGCAGCGAAAGCCTGGCAGCCTGAGTGTGGGTCGCGAGGCCCCACATAAAACCCAGATGCAGTGTCTACAATCCTGAACTCTGTGAAAATGAGGGCAGACAGGAGAATGCCCAGAAACTCTAAGCCAGCTAGCCTAGTGTGTGAAGACAGACCTTGTTTCAACTCGGGGAAGGTGAGGCCCAACACCCTAGGCTGTCCTGACTTCCATATATATTCCATGGTGTGCAGGCCCACACACACACACACACCACAGCATGCACGTGCACACACACACACACACACACACACACACACTATTCTAAAATAAAAGGTTTGTTTTTAAAATCTCAAACCATGGGGGCTGGAGGCATGGTTCATCAGTTAAGAGTACTTGCTGCTCTTCCAAAGGACCTTCAGATCCCAACATCTACTTTGAGGCCTTACAACCACCAGTAACTTCATCTCCAGCAGGATCTGATACCTTCTTCTGGCCTCTGTGAGCACCTACACACAGGGCATACACACACATCTACATATAAAATAAAAATAAAATAGATCTTAGAAACTCAATATTTAAATATTATATATGTATACATACGCCTTGTGTATGTCTACATATATATATTCTATAAAACATATGAGTATATATATATTCTATAATAAGTTGACACCACAAATGGAAGCCAGAAAAAAATAATTAAATCCTAAACTAATCCCAAATTTAAGAAAAGTTCTAATAGCAGGGAAAGAAAAAACACACCAAGGGGAGAGAAGAAGGTCGTCCCTTATTAAGGGTACACTTTTTGTTGTTTGTGATCAGAAGCATCTGTTAACTTGATGCAAAATAACCACCAAGATAGTTAAATCCTCACTGCTGTGCCTGCCTATGGATAGCAATGTTTCTGGAATAATGAGCCCTGTCCTCCTTTTTCTGATAGCCTATCATAACACTGACGTCTTGAGCTTCCAAGAAAGACTTATGAGGATATGTGTGAAATACTTCATTAAACTCGGGCTTGTACTTCTGTACAGCTCATAAAACAAACAGAACTTAACTGGTTTATATGAAATGTCTTTTTTCCCCTCAAGACAGGACTAAAACCACTATTTTTGGGGTTCAAATAGAAATATGTTTTATCTTCATGAAAGTTAGCAATGCCATCAACAATTGCTCTGTGGTCTAATTCGCAAATCAGCTATAAACACTGTCGGGCCCCAGCTTATGATCAAATGGTGCTTTCAATGCTGTCGTATCTGTTATGTGCAAGTTATATATAACACATGCTATCAATGACATCCTTAGCAAAGATGCCTAAATGCATTGTCTAGCTCAGAAAATGCCTTTCACTAATGGAAGACTGTTGGGAAGAATGTAACCAGGGTGGCTTCTGGATTGTAGGCTCTGTTTCAGATGCCTGGAAAACATCATAAGCCAAATGCGGCAGATTACGTGGGAAGAGGAATGTGTGTGCCCCAGATTGTTTCTGTTCGCTGTTTCTATCTTATGCTTTCTAAGAACGGAAAGTTAGTCACTAGGGCAAAGCAGCCCAGTGCTTCAGATTGTGGGTAGGGTGGAAAGGGTGTTTGGGGTGGATAGAATGGAAGAGGTGCTGTTTTAAGAACAGTCCTGCAAATAGACTTCTCTTCCCCCGCCCCTGACTTTGGAAGCACTGGGAGTTGTCTGACCTCTAACTGAAAACATTTCTGTGAGTCTGGGTGGGATCCATGCATAGTGGTCCTTCACTAGAGCCAAGGGTGTGGTCAAGAACAGCTAAAAGTGTCCGAGTCACTGAGAAAGATACAACTGCCTTTGTAGTGTTGACCATGTAAATGAAAAGATCTAGGTTTGAATCTTCTGTCTTTAGCTCTGAGGACATGAGAATTTGATACAACTACTCTAAAGCTCAGTTATCATTATGTATGAAAAAAGAATAAAATATCCTTCTGCACCTGTTTGTATTGCTATTGTAACAAATTAAACAAATTTTGTGGCTGTAAAACAACATCAATTTGTCATCTTCTCAAGATGAATTCTGAAGATAAACCTTTGGTAGGTCTCGTGGGGCTAGACCAGTGTGGTAGCAGGATAGTGTTCCTCCTACTGGCACTAGGTAAGAATCAGTCTCCTTGCCTCTGTGGCTTCTGGAACTCACTGACATCCGTAGCTTACGATCCCGCCTCTCTGTCAAAACCATCAAGGTCGGGCCATATATGTCTCATGTTGCTGTTTCTCTGTCTGCCTTTCTCCTATCCTTTCAAGAGCTTGCTGATGATACTGCATCAACTCAAATAACCCAATATAACTCCAGATTTTAAAGTCGACTATTTATCAAACGTAATTCTACATTTAACCTAATTCCCTTTTGGAATGTAACAATATATCCATGGGTTATGGAATTAGTACGTTGACATTTAGAGGGAACTGTTAATCTGCTTCCATCTCATCACATGGAGCGGTGAGAACTATATACCTTAATTGTCTAAAGATACTGGGATGTGGATCCAATAAGAAAATGGGGATTTTTTTTTCTAGCCTCCCTGAGTGCCCTCTCCATTGACAATCAAAGCTTTGACACAAATAAATCTCTTCCGTGACTTATACACTGCACTGGCATCTGCTTCTCTATATCTCTGATAATCAGTCATACCAACTCCAACAGTGCTTCTATAGCCTCAAGAATACAGTGTTAGAACTGGGACAAACAGGGCTAATGTGACTCCAAGGCATAGATATCACCTGCCTAGTGAGCACAAGTCTTAGATTTGATCCCCTAAATTGCAAAAATAAAGCAGGGGGCATAAGAAATCCTCTACTCCACTCACTTCATACCACAAGTGCGAATGATTAGAACAAGGAATAGCCAGGTGTGGTGGCGCACGCCTTTAATCCCAGCACCCAGGAGACAGAGGCTGGCAGATCTATGTGAGTTCGAGGTCAGCCTGGTCTACAGAGCTAGTTCCAGGACAGCCAGAGCTACACAGAGAAACCTTGTCTTGAAAAAAGAAAAAGAAAAACAAAACAAAAAAAAAGAATAAAGTGTCCAAGGTCTACAGCTATTAGCAGCCTGGCTAGTGCAAGAATATTTGTATCACCCTTAGAATTATTTCTTACTGCCTACAGACTTCTGGGATAGGAGCAAGCTTTCTCCTCACAGGAAGTGGGTTCTATTCTAGAAATAAAAGGAAGGTTCTAGCCGCAATGAATCAGGAAAGAATGGCGGAAATGAGTCCCCTGAGAGAAGAGAGCTCAGGGGTTGTGATGACCGCGGCTTTGGAGGTGAACCCCCGGCCAGTTCCAATGGGATTTCAGAAGCAGAAACACGCCATTGGGCTTAATGGCTTGCAAATGTGGGCTGCTTTGCAACGCCACTGTTTCCAAAGGAAAACGTGTCTAGATTCTCTTCAGACTCAGGTCCCTGAAAACACCCCAGCACTGAGCATATCCCCAAGCACAGTCCTTCATCATCCCCATGAACATGAAGTCTTTTTCATTTTACTTCCTCAAACATTGCCAGTCAGTGCTGGTCAAAGGGGAAAAAAAAAATACACATCCTATCAGTGGCATCCAACCTTAGTTTGAAAGAGACAAAGCGTAAAACAGCAGAAATTTGTAAGAAAATATGTGAATATTGCACACTGTCTATGCTTCTCTGCAGCCGTGTTTTCCCTGTACTGAAAAATTGCCCACAAGGTTGAGCTCTGACTTCTGACATAGGACCACTGGGTTGGGCTTCAACTCAGAGGAGCTGCTGGTGTGTGCAGGGCATCATCTATGTAGGGACAATGGAGAAAACAATAGTGCAACTGATCAACAATGTAACAAATTTGTTTAAGTTTCTCGGAGAGGTCTTCAGTAGTGGATACATTTCTTTCTGTCTGTCTATCTGCCTATCTGTCTCAAGAGAAAAAAGACTAATTTCAGTTAAAAGAAATTACTTAAGATGTTTCCAAGATTTGGGAACATCACAAATGGGAAACAATGTAATAAAGTAGATTCTTTGCCTTTTTTGTTTTGTTTTTTTCATTACCTTTATTTTGGGCCATTACTGTATATGAAGAGGTTTTTCTTTTTCCATATTTTTTTTTCACTGTGTGAATTTTTTTGGCATCTTTTTGGGACCAGGGGCAGAAAGAAAGTTTAAAAAAAAAAAACAAATCATTTCCTTTTCCAATACAAATTTCATTATGAAGAAAAAAAATAACCTTAGCAGAAGATATGGAAAAGGAGAACAAAGAGAAATGAAAATGCACTGTGTGCGGGCGAGACGACAGCTCGGAATCCCGGGGCTGTGGGTAAATGGCTGCGGCAATGGTGCTCCGCTGTGTGGGTCTCCAGCCCCACTGTGCTTCCTATGATTTGTGAGCTGCCCTTGTGTGAAACTGGCACCGAAGGCAGGGTTGTGAGTAATTTAGATTAAAGGTGCTGCATTAGCTGAATTTGCAGAATTTACAGTTCATGGATACTAAGAATTGTCAGGCATTCTGTCTCAGTAAACGTTACTGGGAGAGGCAAGTTCCTCAAGCAGCGTTTCCCAGGTTAGAGTCCAGGAACAAGCGCTTTTCTGAACATTTGGCTTGGCAGAGTAGAGTGAACTTACTATTGAGACATTATACCCCAAGACACTGAGAGGGCACTGAGATTCTCAGACTTTCTCATTTGCAGTGTGTCTTCAGAATGAGACATTTGAAGAACCTCTGGTCACGTAAACTCTATTCTGAGATCTCCAGAGATTCCAAGCATCTGCCACGTGCTCCGTCACAAATGCCCCCAAATCCAATTTCCTGACCAGTTTGACATGTAGTCTATGGAAAAGAACCATAGTACAGCAAGTAAGAATGTCGATATGCTATAAAAACTGGCCTTTTTTCCAATTTGGCATTTACTTATATGAACACAGTTAGGACAATCTCACTATTCACAGATTTCTGGTTTGCCAAAAAGGAATAAAAAGTGAAAGAAAAAAACAAGGGGCAAAGGTTATATAAATGACTACAGACAGGCATTTCAAGTCTTCAACAGCAAACTCATGACATGGTTTGTTTCGGGTCTCTGTTTCTCTTTTTGCTCTACTTAATACAAGCCGTGCCTAGTCCATAAACTTCCATGCAATGTATGATTAATCTAAAATGAATATCATTGGGTTTTCTGTTTTAAAACATTATATTCAATTATATATCAGCAACACAAGCCACAAATGAGTCAGGAGATGCTCAGTCCTAGAAAGAGAAATCCTGACTGAACTTTCGTTATTTTCCTCCATGAGAAATAGAAATTCACAGAACAAGCCTGAATGGTCATTGACCAGTCTTCCAGAAAGAGGTAACCCTGTTTTCGACCACAGATTTCCACAAAAGACGCATGGCTTCCTTTGGAAAATGAGAAAAACACACATCAGTCCAGGTTGAAGGTATCACAACTCAAGGTTCAAAAGTAAACAACAGTAATGTTAATATCAGCTCCCAGATCTATGGTTTGCATCAAGTTTAACCTGGCTATCACAATTGCCAGTGTTGTTGGACTTTGATGGATGTAATGGATGGTAGTGAAGCAGAACATCTCAGTAGAGTGTGGCAGAGACTGATGGATCATCTCTAAGCTCCGGGGCTTCTTCCTCCTGCTTCTATCCTGTCTGGATCTGCAGCCTACTGGTCCTCAAAGGCCATGGCTCCCACATTCAAGAAGCTCTTCCCCCTCGGTTGTTATGCTCATGACAGTTGCGTCTAAAAACATGTGCATGTCCACACCTACAAGTGTGCTTTACTGATCTCCTAGGCATCTCTCAATCCATTCAGAATGACCACCGTCAATAGTAGCCATTATATTCAATAACATGCATTTGAGTTTTCTGTTAGAAGACAATAATTTGCATTTCCCCTCCTAGGATTTCTGCTAAGATAGCACTATAAAATACAAGCAAAGTAGTCAGGACAGCATTCACTGCAGTGTAAATACTTAATTATCCAATTTCCGGCATGTGTTATCGTCAAGATGCTTTGTAGAAGTGGGACTTTTTACTGCTAACTTTTTTGTGGTACTGAGGGTCGAACCCACAGCCTTGTGCATGTGAACCAGGTGCTTTACCTCTGCACTAAGTCCGCAACCTGAACGTTGACTTCCTTGCCAAAAGAAACCATGATTTACCTTTGGTGGGATTTGAAGTCTGACTCGTAAACATGAAGAATATCTGAGGAAAGTCACCACACAAACTCGCATCAGGCCGCCAAATCAAAAACAACAGAACCTTCCCAGCTGAAGTGAAAGGTTGCCCAGCACATAAAAAAGAATTCATGAGTATAGCCAGATCTTCTGAGTAAGGCAGCAGTGAGCATCTATTGCAGGACATATGTTCAATTTAGTCCAATACATAAAAGATTCAGCTTTTCCTGAGACCTATGACTATAAACCTGCACCAAAAGATTTATTTTGCTGACTTAACTTGAATTACCTAATAATTACAGAGCAGAAATCTGTAAACTTTTTACATAAAAGATCAGAGAGTAAATACTTTAGGCTCTTTGATAATACCATCTCTCTTGCAAATGCTCAACTCTTCATTGAAATACAAAAACAGTAATAGATAATCGATAAAACACAAGCATGTCTGCTTTATAAGATAACAAAAAAACAAAAATAGTCTGTCTTTACCCCATAGACTGTATATTGCCAATTTCTGGGCTAGATCTAAAAGTACATAGGGTAAGAGATAGCTGCTGTTTATAGCCAGATTATAGAATCAGACAAGGTGGCCACGAACATCAGAACAAATAAAAACATGAGACTGTGTGTGTGTGTTTGATTATTATTAAGCATTACAGAACAAAATTATGCAAGTTGCAGGAAAATAAAAGGTAACATTAGAGGACATCATGTTAAATGAAATAAACCATATACAAAAAGAAAAATATCAATTATTTTGGACAGAAGAAGGAGAGGAGGAGGAGGGAGGAGGA
>NC_022028.1:36156768-36159382 GCF_000317375.1 Microtus ochrogaster | reverse complement strand
CTTCCTCAGTCCTACCCTACCCCATCCTGCTCTGCCCTGCCCTGTGTCTCTTTCCTACCTCTGTCCATGGCCCTTGGTTGTGCTTCTGGGATTTCAGAAGTCCATCTCTGAAGCAGCCTTCTAAACCAGTCTGCTCCTCTTCCCCTAGTCTCCATCACCTGGCACTTTTACACTGATCAGCATCCATCAAGCATCTTTCACTACTTAGCAAAAGGGTTCTCATCCTAACTCCTTAGAGTCTGACATCTAATCTCCCTTCCTGCCTCTCTTCTACAGAAATCATCCCCAAAATTGGTCGTTTATTTTTTTGTTCTCAGAAAAGTTTTTAATTACTCTTCTGCTCATTTTTCCACACAAGAGTATCCTTCTGCCGTCGTCATCAATTTAAACTCCTCCAAACGCCAAAACATCAACTGCCAGATAAAATACCCTTGATTCCCTCTAGTCTGCAACAAATACCTTCTCTGCGCCAATGGAAGTTCTCCATATCACTCCCATAGCCCTGAGCACTTTCTGACTATTCCTTCGAAGCAACTGTTGCTGCTGATTAATACAGGACCGGGACTGAGACCCATTCATGAATCCAATGCGGCAGACTCTACGTTTAGTTCCACACAGTTCATTTACAGAAAAGCGCAAGACATCCATTTATGCATCTTTGTATGAAGTATCTTTCCGCAAGATGATGTGAGCCTTTTAACAAAGCAGCTTTAAAAAAAAAAATGACCCTATGAAGGAAAGGGATTCTTTGGTCATCCAAGAGAGAGCCCCATGGAACAACCACCATGTACAAGCTGTGGAGTTATGCTTCTCTTTTACATATGCTTCTCTTTTAGAATTATGTAAAAGAGAAGCATAACCTCAGAACAGAACGTTCCTAGTGTGCCCATCCAACTCGTGGGTAAGGAAGAAACAAAAGAAAGTGCAGCTCATTCAAGAGCGTTCCTTTTCGAAGCTTGAGTAAGAAACAATAATGAATGACTAAAAGACTTTTAATGTTTTGCTAATGTCATTTCCTGTGTTTTTCTGGCTCTGACAATCAAAGGTGAATAATTTGGAGCTGGCGTTGCTAACTCAGAAGCGTTTAGTATCACGTTAGAAAGAGTCAGTGACATTCTGCATCATCTTAAATACTAAGACTTCATGTATGTGGTGGCGTTATACATAGTAACTTTTGAAGGGGATTGAGTTTTGTTAAGAAGGGATCGCTTTTTCACATAAAATGTTAGGTTTTGAAAAGTAGCTATATGCTCCAATCCTTCAGCCTTCAGAGCAGAACCACTTTCAGGTTTAACTGCCCAACTCGAGCCCCAGGTCTAGGGATCTCATACCGCAGGGTGACACTTTGAAACCATCCTTCCCAAGCATCTCACAGCAAGAGAGTTTGTATTTTAGATTATGGATTAAAAAGAGAGAGGTGGAAGAAATGAGCTTTCCAGTAAAGGTTCACAAACTTATAATGATGAGAAATGAAAAAGCTCTAAAACAAATAGTCGTGATTTTTTAGTAAATAGGACATTCCTGAACCGTTCTTCAGCCTTCAGGGAAGGTCCTATTGTGTGGCCACATCTCAAGCTTCAGTTATAACTCATGAGGAAGTGAACTTGGCATCCGAGAAAGAACTATTGCCTATTAGGAAAATAAAATACAGGGACGGTGTGGAATGTTTTTACTGAGAAAAGGCAAAAATATATCTCTCTGCACATGCACAAAATTAATAATACCCTCATAAAATCAAGCACTGGGTTATTCTTTTTCTCCAGTGTCAAGACACTGCCACTTACCCTGTCAACTGAGAACAATTCCTCTCCTCGCAAAGCCATATTTTTGTTTGAATTTTTGTATTATTTTCACCTGCATAGTTTTATCTCTGAAGAATGTCTACAAATTTATTTTCTACCTGTCAGATTGCTTTCCCCATTATAACATTCATTTGCAGCCAGAATTCTGTGGAGGCTCCCAAAGAAGATCCAAGACTTATTTTGGGGCTAATTGCACATAATTATCAAACGTTCCTCAGATCTAAAGACATACTAATATGCACCACAATTGGTTTCTGCCAAAGCACATTTTCGCTTCTCATCTGTGCAATGCTGCTTTTCCTGATCACATGCAAAGCATTATTAACGGTATCGCATAGGGGAACTATGCCCAGATTCTTTCTCAAAATATAAGCAATCTAAATATTCTTGAAGTTGTACCACAAAGTAATGAACTAGACTTAGGAAATAATACAAGTTTTTTGTGAGGTTATCCCTGCAATAACTTCATATAGTCTGTCAAATAATCAAATAGAATGAATACATGAGTGCTGTGATATAAGCAATTGTTTTCTCCTAATACAACTCAATTATTATTATCCTTTTATGGAAAAGGTTTGGCGCTGGCATAACTTTTGGGTTAATCAGATACGCAGAGCCAAAAAGTAGGATATATTTTTCTCACCGGGAGGAATTTCAAAGTTGGCAGTACATTCTTCTGTGAATAAAGCCAGAAAAGATGGCAAGAATAAAATATGAGCTTGTCTGTCTCCAAAGGAAGAACATTATGAGCTTGTGGGAAATGAGGGTGGAGAAATATGACAAACTCTGAGGTGTAAGCCAGTGTCTGAACA
>NC_022028.1:36152410-36156500 GCF_000317375.1 Microtus ochrogaster | reverse complement strand
ATATATATATATATATATATATATTTGAGCTATGAATTCCTCCCTCGAAATATAGAGCACTAATTCTGAAGAAGTCTCCTGGCCCAGGATGCAGGATCAGAGAGCAGCACGTGGCCTACTGAAGTGTCCCTTTCCCATAGTCTATTTAGGAGCCACACAGAAATGACAGCCCTAAGCATGACTGGTATGACTTGACAATAGGACATTCCCCTTGGGGGAAAAGTGTCTCCTTTCACTGACTACCTAGGCTCTTGACCATCTCACCATGCGCACGTTGTTGAAACCTTTGTTGGCAGAGTCAGCTGGTCATGGTGTGAGCATGTATGTCCTCTCTCAACTTCTGGCTGAACTGTCCACCTCAGACAATCCCGAAACACAAAAGTGGCTACTTCTCCCAAGATGGGTTATAGGGATAAAAAGAATGTAAAATCATTCAAGATAAGCAAGGACTATTTTCATGGATCAAAAAATAAGCCACTCCTTGAGTTGCCTTCGGTCACGGTGTTTTATCATAGAAACAGAAATTAATTGATTCGGCCCTGAAGGAACTGTCTAAGAACCAAGAAGATGACTATCAAAGAGGAAAGGCTCTGTGGGTCAAAGACCCCTTGGATCAGCTGGCTTCTTCTTGCCTTTAATCCCTTTTCCCTAACAACCAATATTGCATAAAGAGAAAACCAAGCTAAATTCTCTTTGTGGAGAATTGTCTGTACATTTCTCTTAGTGTATCTTACAGAGCTTTCCTTAGGGGTCATTATTTATATACCTAAGATCTAGTTTTTCCTTAGAGGAAATTATTCAAATGCAGATCAAAGTAAAACCGGGTTTATTTAATTACTGAAAATACATTTTATAAAGTTGGAGTCTGGTAAGAAATTAATAGTTTCTCCAGCCCTCACTCAGGGCACCTTTGCATCCACAACCTACACACAAGTTAGTCATTTGGGTCGAGAAAAAAATGAAGGATTATTTCTCAACCTAGGTTGCCATTTGTCATTTTGTATTTGAGCATTATCCACTGGAAGCTTACATGCCAAGTGACCTTTGCTCTTTGAAGGGAAGGCAAATATCTAAGCATGGTAAAAGACCAAAAGGAATACCTTGGCCACATTCTTCTAGGCTAAGATAAGTATCTGAAGAAAATCAGTACCTTGGAATAAGCCGCCAAGGAGTTTAGAAGCTGCTGAGTTCTTACTGTTACACCAAATAGTAAGCTATTTTTCTTAAAGACAAAGTTCATCAGTGTCCTTTAACTTAAAAAAATCAATATTTTTAAATTAATAGACTTTATTTTAAACAGTCTTCCATACGATGAAAAATTAAGCAGATATTGATAGCACAGAGAGTTCCCAATACCCCCGTCACAGTCACAGAATTTTTCCTATTAACATCTTGTACCAATGTGAAGGATTCACTAAAATTAATGATTCAATATCAATGTATTATCTTAACTAAACTCCATTGTTTACAAGAAAATTCACTTTACGGGAGTCAGTGGTCCTCCTTGTTTTCCATAGGGAGAAAAATGCTCACAAAACGAATATTTTTAACATAACGTTTATCTTACAAATTAATTGCAGCATTTAGGAAGTAGAAGAAGGGGAGTTTCTGTGAGCTCAAAGCCAACTTAGTCTACAAAATGAGTCCCAAGTCAGTGAGAGCTATACAGTGAGACCCCATTTCAAAAAAAAAAAAAGACTTCTTATCAGGATCAGGAACCTGTCATAGGCCCTAGAAGAGAACTTCCTGTTAAATGACATAGTATTAAACTGACGCCTAATGACTGATCCCTGCAGATGAGTGAGTAGCTTATGCAGAGTGAGTCTCTTAACTCTTACCTCTTATCATGGAAACTTCTTTTTGCAATAGACAATTAACATGGAGACCCACACCTGGTCAAAAATAGAAAACAAGAGACTGCAAAGTGCTGGGCCCTTAAATGAGACATCTATACTATACTTCCTCCTCCCAAGACTCAGAAATCATTGCAGAAGAAGGAGTAGGAAGACTGTAAGAGCCAGAGCTGGTAGGTATCTCTTCTCCAGATACAGTGGAGCAGTTGCACGGAAGAATTCACAGTGAGATCTCAAAATAGCTCCTAAAAGCCAAGTATCCAAACCAGGTAAAGTGCTCCATCTGGTCAACCTGCATTACACTTTCACAGAGGAGGCTTGAGAAACCGCTGTATGATCTCAAAGTTGTGAATGATTAGGACCGCTTAGTGCAGCATAACACTCCTCTGAATGACATCACTGTCACTATTTTGGCTGAACTCCCACTGGTTTAATTTCAGAAACATCCTTTGACTAAAATGCCAAGCTGAAATGAAGTAACACATTACAATGTCCTTTTAAGAGTCAACTTATTTCAAAGGCCCGTTCCCTGTGAAGGACTTGAAGGCTCCCTCCCATAGGCCTGACGGGCACAGAGGAGCATGAGAAATAGAAGCCACGGCCAAACCCACATGGCTTTTAAGAGTGCCTTGCTTTGCTCCATAAATATGTTCCCAAATCTTCTTTTAAAACCGAGTTTGTGTTGTAACAGCAGTGCAGACCCAGAAAAACCTAACTGTGTCCCTCACTATTTGTGTGTGCTCAAAGAAGTTACTAAGTAGGTTACTTTTTATAATTCTCTATGCATTTAATGTTTCTACTCTGCCTGGCCTTGTTAGGTTGCCTCAGAGAGCCAGCCTAACCCATCTGGATGATTCAAGAATTGCCTTAGCCATTGCGTATAATAGCAGCACCTGTTCTACAGCCACCACCTGTTACACACTTCATACATGGGTGGATAAAGTATGGAATGTTTTTATTCTTTCACTGGCCAAAGAGTAAGGTTCCGATTTAGCAAATAAAAACAAATCACTCACATTTAAATTTAATATCCAGTTCATAATGCATACTTTTTAATGTAGGTTTATCTCAAGCAATGTATAGGTCATACGCATTCAAAATTATTAGAAAATTATTCTTCATTGATCTGAAATTCAAATTTAATTGAACACCTTATATTTTAACTTAGCCAAAATGATACTTCATTTTCCCCTAGTTATGACAGACATGGATATAAAATTCAAAGTAAATGATTAAAGTGCCCAGTACTTGATCTCCCCTGTGGGGGCCCACAGAAGTGGGTCTGCTCCACCTTGGCAGAAGGTCGGAGAGTTTAAGCCTACTCTGGCTCTTTCACACTTACTGGCAAAAGGTCTGACTTAAGGAGTGGCTACAAACAGGGTATATTGACCTAAGATGTGGTTGCTTGGTGTTTGGGTGTTGAGATGACCCACAGAGGTGGATTCATTCCACGCTGATCAAAGATCAGAGAGCTCAAGGCTATTCCTGCTCCTTCGAGGATAAGACAGGAGGTTTGACCCTAGAGGATGCTTGGTCTAAAGTGTGGCCACTGCACGTCCTGCCTAAACAATGGAATACTTAACTGAAGATATAGTTTCTTGATGCTTCAAGTATTGAAGCAAGTAATTGTTCTGTTTATTCTTTGTGTCGTGGTAAAGCAGTCTTTTGCCTTCTTCCCCCCCCCCTTTTTGGGATTGGGGTGTATAAGCATAGGGAAAATAAATGTGGGCGGATTCAGTGTTCACTGGATTGTCCTCCGGGCTCTATCCTATGTCTCTGTATTTCTTTCATATCTCTATTTCTCCTACCTAATTTTTCTAATCCACACGCCCCTGCCCTGGAATGTCTGAACCCCACTGAGGTTGGACCCCAAGAGATGCTGCCCCAACATGTGCCTGCAACTCTCCCCCACCTACACATGCGTGTACACCCACCATCATGCACATAGCACTTGCCTCTCTTCCCCTTTCCCCTCCACTCCATCCCACTCCTCCCCTTCCCTCTCTCCCGTATAAATCTCTGCTATACTTTCAGACACCACAATTTTTCTCTAACCATACCTACCTAGACTTGGAACTTTACAGCAGATAGAATTTCATGATCACAAAGATACAAAACTATAACTTTTGGACCCACAATAAAATTCTTTCTTCCTTCTTCTTCTTCTTCTTCTTCTTCTTCTTCTTCTTCTTCTTCTTCTTCTTCTTCTTCTTCTTCTTCTTCTTCTTCTTCTTCTT
>NC_022028.1:36142711-36152245 GCF_000317375.1 Microtus ochrogaster | reverse complement strand
CTCTTCCTCCTTCTTGCCCTCCTCTTCCTCCTCCTCCTCTTCCTCCTTCTTTCCCCCAAGCCTCATTTTGCTTTTAGGGCAACAACTTAATCTAATCCTATTCAAGTAAACTCATCCAAGTTGAGTCATTTCTCAACCTACTTAGGTTTATAGCTGAGGCACATGAATGTTTCAGTCCCTCTCCAAATTCTATCCTGTTGTCTCTTCCCTAAGGATAAGTCTAAGGCAGAGGAGGTTCATACAGCTCCCAACACAAGGAAGCTGGCAAATAGATATATACACACCCATCTGCACCTGCCTTGGTTATCTGCTGCCCTCCTGTTCCTAAAGCCACGTCTCCATCTGGTCTTCAGTACCAGACAGTGCTTACTGGTTCCCTACTACAGTCTGTGGCATTCGTGATCCCAGAAATCAGCTACGCTGTCACGCAATCAAATTGTTCTGCTGTTTCGTGTTTCCTCCATGTGATCAAGCTTCTTAACCTCAGCTGATTTTTACATTATTCTCAGGTCTCAAAGAAAAAAATACATCTATGTCTTTACATACGATTCCAGAACTGAAAAGGAAATTCTGATCCAACAACGGGAACAAGACACAGTTGCTCTTACTCTGAGGCTCACAGGCGGTTATGCACTCTCAGGGGCCCACACAATATGCTGGATTTACTGGTCATCTCAGAGATGCCACACTGTGCTGGAGTAAGTCCTAGCAAGGCTCCCATGCTGAGACAAGTGGGGGTGCAGCAGGAAACTGCTGGAAAGCAAGCTGTGTTTAAGATTCCACTCCCTTGCAGCTCTTCTCCCCCGGTTGGAGAGTTTCCTGGGGTGACAGGAAAGAGCGAAGGAAGACAATCTGGTTATAGCTAACCTGCCTCTTCTCGCAAGATATCAAGAATGTGTCATTTTTATTATTTAAGCCTGATGTAAAACTCTCCTCTAGAGTGGGCGGCCCAGTGTGGGAGAAGACATTTTAAAGGGAGAAAGAAAATAAAGAACATGATTAACGTCTCAAAGTAAAATCCTGCCACAAAGCCTTGCGGTTTGATTCTAGGAAAGCATCTCTTTGGTTTCATGTTACACAGAAACCTAGCACTGCCGTGCCAATTCCACATCTTGATACTCCTTCATCAGTGCAAGTGGCCACCTCGAACCCTCTACACTCCTCTAGTCCCCTGCAGGGATTTGCTCTCCCTCTGTAATTACTCTGCCGCCACCCCTGCCTCTTCTTACTAAATAATGCCATCGCCTGTGTGAGCGTTACGAGTGTGGTTTTGGTTTCTGTTAGAAGAAATGGAGAAAGGACTGACAGAGCAAGACGGGGACCCACAGTCCTGTCGAGATGTAAGCTGTTTTCACTCATCAGTTTGTGGCTCAGGTCACAGATCCCTCGTATGTTGTTAAATAAATTAAAGACTTAGCCCAAAGAGCAGGTACCCAGAAACCTCGGAGAATCACCGAAGACAAGGACTCCTACCTAACGTCTGCTCTTCTCTGTCAGTTGTGTGAGCATGAAAGCTTGCACGGGTCCTCGTTTGTTTCTGTGGCGGTGAGAAAATATCTGACATGAAGCATATGAAAAAGAAAAGGGCTTATTTAGCTAACGACTCCAGTTTGCAGTCCAAGGTCAAGGCAATGGGAACTTAAAGAAACTAGTCCCGTCCGCAGTCAATCCTGTCCGAAGAAAATGGATGCATGTAGGGGAAGCCCGGCCAATCACCTTGCTTGAAGGGCAGGATCCCCTTAGGCTAATATTAGATGGCTCAGTGGTTAAGAGCATTGCCTGCTCTTCCAAAGGTCCTGAGTTCAATTCCCGGCAACCACATGGTGGCTCACAACCATCTGTAAAGAGGTCTGGTGCCCTCTTCTGGCCTGCAGGCATACACACAGACAGAATATTGTATACATAATAAATAAATAAAAAAAATATTAAAAAAAAAAAGAAATACTGTGGGTGTGTTCCCCGCCTCCCCTTCTGGTTCCTGCTCTTCGTTGGAACCTTGGTTTTATAAGTTATTCCCTTCTTCCCCTTAATAAAGCTGATATTAAAGCTAGCCTGGTTAATCCTATTTGCAGGTCGATTATGTTCCCAACAGATGCATGCACGCTACTGCTCCTCTCACTTCTGTCTACACTTTCACAGCGCAGGCCACAGACCCAGGGAATGGCGCACACGCGCGCGCACACACACACACACACACACACACACACACACACACACACATTGGTCTGCTTGCTATTCCCATTTTGGTTAAATCCCTCACAGGCCTGCCCGCAGACCAGCCAGATCTAGGCAATGCCTCACTGAGACTCCATTCCGAGGTGATTCTAGGCTATTGTCAACTTGACAAAAACAATAACAATCACAACAGCATAGAAGTCCCTCTGTTGTGACGTGGATAATGGTAATTTTCATTTTCTTTGTTCAAGTGACTGGGACTCTACATTAGAGCCCATTAGTAGAAAGTCTTTTTACATAATGCAAAACTCCATGTTCTTCCCAGAAACCGGCTTTCTTTGTAACTCTAATGGAAAATGGTCTCCATGCGTAGAGCACGCAGCTTTCATCTCGCTGCGTGGCAATTTCATTTTCATCAAGCTGGCCTCATCCACCGGTGGGACTGTATTCATGAATATATGGCTTGTGTTCGTGCTTGGGAAGAAAACAGCCCTAAAGATAATGAAGTACTTTCTGCCTTTCCTGAAAGCCGGCCCCAAGTCAAAGCTTTGTCGTGATTTAATACACTATCTTGTTATTTTTAATGCACTGGCCTTAACAGAACAACAAGTCCAAACATCCCAAATTACTGCTGAGTAATCTTAGTTTCCTTTTAATGGTAAGCTGTCGGTCCATTGTTTATTCTACCCCTGGCCCAAAGGAACCTTTTTAAATCTGTTGTGGAACTTGATTAAGGGCACAGCCACGAGGATGACTCAGAATGTTTGACAGGTATGGTGGGGCACACCTGCCATTCTGAACTGAGGGAGGAGCATCCTGAGCTCAAAGCCTGCCTGAGCTACCCAACAGGACTATCTCAGAAGAGAAAACATGGAGGCTAGGCCGAGGGCTCGGGGAGCAAACTGTTTGCCTTACAAGCATGAGGTTCTGAGTTTGATCCCCCGGAGCCCACATTAGGAAGGAAGGGAGGCTCAACTAGGGAGCTCAGCAGGCAAAAGTGTTTTCTTTCAAACCTGACAGTCTGAGTTGAATCCCCAGGACCCACAGTGGACGGGGACAACCAACTCCCCCAAAATTTCCCCTTAGTATACACATGTCACCACCACCATACACACACGAGAAAAAAAAATGAGAGGTAGCAAATAAGAATGCTGACCAGAGTTTTCACTAATAATCATAAGCTACAGACACCATTTCCAGCCTCTATAATTCTTCTAATATACTCTTATTTTCAGAGAAGCTCAAGATAAAACATAATTCACCCTCCATACGCTATATATCTACCTTAACTACTTTTTTATTATTCTGAAGTGGGATTACTATTTTCCATTTAATAACTCTCAGAATAAAAGCTTGAATGCCAAAATTCATTTTAAAAATAAAATAGTGAACAGTATAATCTACTTAACTTAAAAAAAAAAAAACAATTACCCACGTCCTTCAGCATCATCACTGGTTTTTTCAGTCAATGCTAGGGGCTTGGGGCATGCTCCTGAGTGTGTCACAGTAGGATACTCCTAAGGAAATGCTGTGGCAGGACACTCGCCGAGCACGAATAAGGCCACATTTAACCAGCAGCATGAAGAGAGGAAAGGAAAGGAGAGAAGAGAGGAAAGGGTTGGGGAGGAGGCAGGAGGACAAGGTAGGGAAAGGAGACCTCAACATTTGGTGAATTACCGCCTATACTTAATTTCTCCAAACTCACATGTGACTTGGGTGAGGTACAAAGGCAGGGGACATTGTAAGAACATGAGAAGGGGAAGGTCCTCACCGGGGAATCGGCTCAAGCCTCTCATTGGCCGGGAGGAAGAAGTCAACACAATTAACAGCTGCTTAAGGCCTTTCTCCTCCCCAGCTACAAACCAGGACTCTCACCAGGAACCCCATTTATGCCAAATTCCTTATGTGGCCCTCATGGCTCCTGTTGCTACCTTCTCAGATTAGAGGTCCATTCAAGCCATCTCCAGAGCCACCTTATAAAGTTATTGAGAGAGAGAGAGAGAGAGAGAGGGGAGTGGGGTTCCTTAGCAAGCTTTTGAGGTATAACCTAAACACCACAGTGGGGTGCATGGCTAATATGTACACACTGTGACTCTCCCTTCAGGAGCCCACACCCACACTTGGGTATGTATTATCTTTTCTGAGATCGTCTTCCCCTTAACCTTTATATTTAAAAAAAAAGAAAATCTATAAATGTCAGGGCTGGAGAGATGGCTCAGTGGTTAAGAGTGCTGACTGCTCTTCCCGAGGACCCAGGTTTGATTCTCAGCTCCCACAACTGTCTCCAGTCACAAAGGATCCGACAACTTCAACTGTGCCCATGGACGGTGCACAGACATACACACCGGCAAAGCACTCGGCCTCATAAAATAATAATAATAAATCTGTGAGTGCTTTTTAATAAACTGCAACTATGTCCTTGAGAGTCCACCCATGCTCTGAGGTGTGGGTCTATACCACTTCTTGAGCATCTTTCTGGTTTTCATAAAATGTCAACTCTGCTTCACAGCCGCTGTTCCTGAAATTCTTTTCTGCATCGGTTTGCCTAAGTGACAGTCCCTACACGATTAGGACAACTCCTGAGGCCACTGAAGGTGACAGTAGAGATCTTTTTCTCTGTCCCCTCACTGCTGACATGATCATTACTGAAACTCTCAAAACATCACAATTATTGTCAATGACTCTCACATAAAACTTGGGGGGGGAGGCAAACAGTAGATATGAGAAGTTTACAAATCCACAACTTCTTCATTAAGCAAACAAAACAAAATATGCAATTTAAGATTAGAAGCAAAAGACCAAAAAAAAAAACCCTCAAAACAAGCTGACCACTTTGATTCTGTAATCAGAGTTCTTCCCATCAGCAAGCTGCACACTACTGGGAAAGCCGCAGGTCATCTGCTGTGTGCTGCAGCTCCAGGCGGCTCCAGACCATCACCTATGTAATTGCAGCTCTGTCTAATAGGCCCACACAGCTCTTTTGGAACAAAGGTTTTATAATGGAGTAGATGATAAATACTGAACTGTGATGCTATCAGATGCTTATAATATTAGGGGCTGTGTTTATATGGAGAATATTAGCATATGTTATCTCTGTGTGCTTGCAGCCCGAAAGAGATTTTAAAATAAATAGGACTCTTAAAAATATAAAGAAAAATTCAATGTGCATTATAGGTTAGTAGTGTGGCATCTTGATATAGTAAGTAATACTAAAATATTCTACTCAGTACAGTTTATGTGCTCAATGAATACAAGCCACTTGGCCATAGAACAGCTACTTAGAAAAACTCTAAGATGTCATACTGACTCTGAAAAATACTGATGACATTGATTTATTTTGCTGTGTTTAAAGCTAGAGTCTATGAAAGTGAGACTAAACCCTCTGCAGCATGGAGTGAAACAGACCCACAATGCCGGTGGTATTTCCTCACCTGAATCCATCTCGGCAATAACTGTTTCGACAGCAGCCACATTCGGGGAATGAGATGGAATGTCAAGCTGACTATAGTTTCCTCTAAAGAAGCAAACTTGAAGCTGTCTGAATGTATAGTAGAGACCCAAAATTAGTATGCTTTTTAAAAAATAAATGAACAAACTGATCTTTTTGTTACATATTAAATTAGCCCTCAGGCCATCAGCTCCCGACAAAGAGCTTCCCGTCTACAGGCTGTGCGTGTGTTTAAAGTGTGAACCTCTGGGCTCAGCTAAGCAGCCTCGGTGCTCCCCCTGAAATCTGGCCAGTAGCACAGTGAGCACTTTCCTAGGGCTGCCATTAACACCCAAACCATGACAGTGACACAGCCACAGTCGCTGTGGTGTTCTCTTGACTGTGCACACAGGGAGAGACGCGCACTGGACACGAGAGCTTAGTGAGAACGCGTCTGAGAGCGTTTTCCTTCCTTCCACGGTGAACAAGGGACTCGGCTGGACTTTCTGAAACAAATGCTGCTGAGTCAGTACGAAGTGGCCCCTTCAGGCTGGTCAATTCAGAGTGGACAATCCAGGGGTAAGTATGCCCACCTTCCTCCTCGTCTCTTCTTCTCTTCCTCCCTCCCCTTGGGCTGCTTTCACAGTCAGTCTATCCTCTTTCGCTTATGACAAGGCCATATAGCAAAGATAACTCCTACAACTGCTGAAATATATGATTACAAAAACATATTATGTGCAGACACCTGTTCTTTCATGTGAAAAGTAAGTTTCAAAAGCTAGAACTAAAAATATAAATTCAAATGACAAACCTTTAGCTACATTGCAAAAAAAAAAATCAGAAGTGAGAGAGGGGAAAAAAAACAGAATTCCACAGACATTCAAAGACACATAAAAGACAGCTACGAAGAGCTAGCTACAAGCCAATATGTTAAATAATCTAGAAGAAATGGATAAACTTCTAGATAATAGATGCAATCTGCCAATACAGAACCATGAGGATGTAGAAAATCTGAGCAGGTTAATAAATCAGAAGATTAAATAGCCAGTCATGGTGCCACACACTTTAATCCCAGCACTCAGGAGGCACAGACAAGCAGATACCTCTGAGTTCCAAGCCAGCCAGGCTGAGCATTGAGACCTTGTCTAGAGGAGGAGGAGGTGAGGATGACAGCAGCAGAAACAACAACAAAGTCTTGGGCCTGAGGTTTACAAGACATCTAACAAGCATTTAAAAGGAGCTAATGGTAGTCCTTTGCAAATTCTTCCAAAAGCAGTGACTACTTTCAAACCAGTTTTCAAGGCCAGTATAATCCTGATATTAAAGCCAAATAAGGACACTGCGAGAAAAGAAAATTACGTGCCAGTATCTTTAGTAAACATAGATATAAAATTCAGCACAATAGGAGCAGGCTGTTCTCAGCAGTGTAAGAGAAGACCACCAACCATGGTCTAGTGGGATTCATCCCAGGGATGAAGGGACAGTTCAATACAAGGAGGACTATTTGGGGAAAAGAAAGAACCAATATGACGGAGATGGGGAGACAGGGCAGGGTATGGAGGTGGATATGATCAATGTGCACATAGTGTACGGTATGAAGATATCATGATGAGATCTAACATCTTGTACAACCGGTGTGAGCTAATAGAAAGGTAACTTCAGACGCGATAGATAAGATCCTCTCGTTGCTAACTCCCCCAGAACTTTGTTCCCCCAGTGCCAGCATTCACCGATAATCTTACAGACTTGGTCAAACCAGACATGCACAAGTAACCAACACGCTGAAGAAAGGCCAAAATGTTTTGTTGCCTCCGATATTCCTGTCAGCATTTGTAAACTTTAAAACAGCCCACCACGAAGCATTAACTATCTCAACAAACATTCCCGACTATACAGTCGCCTTAAGCTGCCCACAAGGCAAATTATCACACAGCAAACAACCCTGTAAGAAAAATAATAAATCTTTTCTGGTACACAAAAATGAGCCTCCTCCTTCAGTGATCGAGGTGACACCAATAAACTGAGCTCTGAGGGCAGCAGATGGAAAGAGAACAGCAAGTCTTGGACTTAAAATGTATTTCTGTGCTTTTACCAATTATACAGAAGATTCCTACTTGCTCTGAGTAGTAACTACGGAAGTGAAAATCAAATTTTAGATGGAGAGTCATTTTGAACATTCATTTTAAAGTAAAGAGTGGGGTTCTCACATAAAAAATCATGATTTTCTTCAGATTTTTAACTATAGAGAAAGGAATTACCCTATGAAGATCTGTAGTTGGTGAAGAACTGAAAATGGTTGGATAGTTATGGCAATAAGCTAGAAATTCAGAAATAAAAAAAATTCAAGAACCTCTGTCTCAGAATAACCTTTAATAATGAGTGCAACCTCTGTGTATGTATTTGTGTCTGTGTGTGTACATGTACGTGTGTATGTGTTTGTATGTGTATAGGTGTATGCATTTTCCAGTAACATTATTTTATCCTTCTTTATGGTTGAATAAAATTCTGTTGCATATATACCACAATTTCCTTCTCTGTTCACCTCTTTCTGGATATCTGGGCTTGCCCCATATCTTGACTATTATAAATGCTACAGGAATGAGCACAGGTATGCATGTATCTCTACAAAATCCTAACATAAATCTTTTGGGTCAATACCAGAATGGAGGTTTTTTTTGAGAATCTTCCATGCTTATTTCCATACACATACATGTGGGGGGAGGGAATTTGAAAAATAAAAGTAATGGCATCTTCTGTCCAATGTGCACATCAATAAGATATGTATTGGATAGAATGAAACATGTTTGGGGTGGACTGACTTTTGGTATACCATGCTACTGTATAATTGAACATTTTAAATACTTTGTAGTGAATTCTTAAGTAATATCTGAAATGCCTGGAGATCTTCAGAAGTAGATTTGTAAGTGTCAAAAATAGTCATTTTACTTGACTTGGTAAATAAGAAACAGAATGCTATCTAAGACAAACATGAATATTTCAGTGTAGCAGTCTTTGGCTCACTTATGCCTAAAAGGAAGAATTTAATCAAGATTCTTTCAAGAGAGCTGCAATCATTACAGAGTGAGAAAGGAAGGATCTTCTCCCAATTGAGCAATTAACATATTTCATCTAACAACGGCCATTGATGTGAATCTCCTGCTTAAAGATTCTTCCAGAAGCGCCTCCCATCTCCCTGTTCCCAATTCCAGTTTTTCTTAGACTGCACCTAAAGAACTCCAGATGCACTCCTATTTTTAAAGTCTTCAATAAAATGTACAAACCTCCACTTCCATAAAAGCTCACATGAGGGCTTGCTGTACCTTACAGGTTCTTTGGGCAGCCCGCAGGACAGTGGCACATGCCTTCTTTCTTTCCATATATCTTTATGTGGCTGGAATCTGTCATCTTCCTCTTTGCTATGTGCTAGCAACAAGCCTGGGCTTCTGCAATCTTAAATTCCCAGGGTTCCTAAGCTCAAGGGTTAGCATAGGATGATTTTCTTTGTGGTTAGTCATCACCCATCTGCATTTTTTCTTTTAAACTTTTATTCGTACATTCAAGATATTCTAAAAGACAATTTGAAATCTATACCTGACATATTTTTATAATGCAATTGTTAAATAAATACATACTGATTACTATAATCAGATTAACGTGACAAGCACCACCCATGCTATACACAAGAGTCCTAGAATCCATTCATATTAAAACTGAAGGTTTGTATCCTTTGACTAACAACCCCTTGTTCGTCATTCCCGTAACCCCAGATCAATCACTCTGCTCTTTGCACAGACATGTGTATGTGCTTTGATAAAACTTAAACCTCATCCCCTCCAATTGCTCCCCATCCCTTCTGCTACTTTGCTCTCCCAATATCCTGTGCTTTGTTTTTAAACCTTATTGAGTCCAATTAGGGTCATAGATATATAGAT
>NC_022028.1:36113365-36142611 GCF_000317375.1 Microtus ochrogaster | reverse complement strand
TGTGTGTGTGTGTGTGTGTGTGTGTGTGTGTGTGTGTGTGTGTGTGTGTGTTTATCTATTGGAGCATGGGTAGCCTCTCAAGAACCACATCCCTGAAGAAAGTTGACTCTCTCCCCCCAGTGGCCATAAACTGTCAACAACTCCTCAGTGAGGAGTGAGATTTCATGGTCCCCTCCCCCATCTATGGTGGGATTTTGTCTGGCTTAGTCTTGTGCGTTCAGTGGCAGCCACTCTGAGTTTGTGCTCATTGGTCCTACCATAGCCAACAAACAATGTGTTGCTGCAGCTAACCACTGCCTCTGACCCTTTCATCCGTGCTAAGTCCTGAGCACTGAGAAGAGGGATGTGGTTCAGCACCTCATATAGAGCTGAGCACCCCACAGTCTCTTAGTCTCTATGCATTGACCAGTCTGGGGTCTCTGTATTAATTACCACCTACTTCAAAAAGAAGCTTCTTGAATGAGGGCTGAGAGATTCTATAATCTATAAGTACAAAGGTAAGCACACAGAGGGCAGTTTGTTATCATGTCCATTTCACAGGATGATAGTATTAGGTTCTTTCCTAGGACCTAGGACCCAGTTACCAGCACTAGACCTGAGCTCAATTTTTAAAATGGAGCAGGCCTTAAATCTAATCATAAAGTAACGGTTGGTTACTCTCAGAAAATCCATGCCAATATTGCACCAGAAGGCACACCTTGCCAGGTCAGTTGTTACTGTAGCTAACAGTGTTCACACTTAAGTAAGACCGTTGATGTGTCTTCTCTCTCTGTAGCATGCTCAGAATCTTCTCCCACTGTGAAAGTTTAATAGCTATGCTACCTGGGTCCTGTTAGAAAGTTATTTTCTGAGCCTGTAAGTGGAAGTCAATTCCTTATTTTCCCCACTAACAGTTTGATGATAATATGGTCTGATGTTGATTAGTACTGGCCTTATGAAAATAGCAAAAGATAGCATGTAGAATTTTGCTTTTTAATTTAAGGCTTTTAACTAACCTGAAAGCATTTCTTTTGGCTTTTCCTCTTATTTTTTAATTAAAATATAATTGTATTTCCCCCTTCCCTTTCTTCCATCCAATCCCCCCACCCATGTAATCCCCTTGCTCTCTCTCAAATTCATGCCTTCTTTTTCTTTACCTATAGTTACATCATTTATTTATTCATTTATCTATATTTATATATGCATAAATATATAAATACAACCTGCTTAGTCTGTGTACTGTTATTGTATGTATATCATTTCAGGTCCAAGCCTAGACAAGGAACTACTAGCAACTAAGAAATACTAAACGCTGAAGGCATTTTTACAAAGTAAATTTCATGCAATTTATTTCTCATCTGCTTCATTGATAAGGCTTTAATTTAAATTCAGTTCTACTGGATATCATGTTCT
Organism: Microtus ochrogaster; assembly: GCF_000317375.1. Classification (NCBI taxonomy): domain Eukaryota; kingdom Metazoa; phylum Chordata; class Mammalia; order Rodentia; family Cricetidae; genus Microtus; species Microtus ochrogaster. The sequence continues at coordinate 36,141,219 of NC_022028.1, read as the reverse complement.
TTCTGTCTTTCTGGTATTCTAATTATCTGGAAAGGGTTGAAGTTTAGTAAAAAAAAAAACTTGTTCATTTCTGAGCATGAGCACTAAGAAGGAATCATTTTATGCTGAGCCCAGAAGGAAATTTGGACACATAGAAAGGACATCATTATTGAACAAACTGGAATTCAGTTGTCATATTGGGTCTAAAACTTTAATCCCTAAGGAATTATTTAGCACAAACACTGAGGGCTATAATTGCTCTGTCTATCAAGAGACATCACTATAAAGACATATTGGAACCAAATGTTGCCATCACCCCTCCCATTATGTGTGTGTGTGTGAATGTGTGTGTCTGTGTCTGTGTGTCTGTGTGTTTGTCTGTGTGTGTCGGTGTGTGCACGTATGTGCTTGTGTGTGCATTTAGGAGCCAGAGGTCCATATTGGGTATCTTCCTCATCACTTTGTACCTACCCTTGTTGAAGGAATGACTCTTACTAATCTAAAGGTCACCAAATTGGTTAGACTGGCTGGTTGGCAAGCCTCCTGTCTCTATTTCCCAAGCACTGGCATTATGGACACACCCTTAGCACTGGGCTTTGGGGTTGAATTAAGGCCCTCATACCTATCCAGAAAGCATTTTACCAACTGAACTATCTCCCCAGTCCCATCATAACTCCCTTCTTGAGAGATAATACTTTCTCTATGTGATCATATTCACCAGTCATCCGACTACATACATCCAAAAATCATTCATATTGTATTATATTTTCAGAACAGCACTAGATCCTGTGTGTGAAGCAAAGGTATATAAATGGAAAATACATCCCTATAGAAATTATAAACCATTTAAGAAATGGGTTTTTGAGGTTAACACTAAACAACATCCTGATAGCTATTACTAATAGATGTGTTAGATGCCATGCAGAGCTGTTTGTAAACATTAAAGGACTTTCTTTACACCTCATCATACTTTCTCAAAACAGGCTCACGTCTGGTGCTATTTTCCCCGAGTTTTAAAAGAAGAAAGTCAGTGGCTAAGGCAGTGCAAACATAATGAGTAGGGATGATTACAAAACCCACCCTCTAGCCGTTGAACTACTTGGATTTTCACTGGCAAAAGCTAAGAATGAAGGTTACCTATTGATCAGAGGACATTGGATGCGGTGCCATGAGAAAGCTTTAAAGAACGAGTCAGACTGAAAATAAGTAAATAGAAAGGGGTTAAGGTCATCTAAATACAAAGTTATATAAATCTTGTGTGGAGGTCAGAAGGCTAGAATAGCAGGCATGATCAGGGAGACAAGAGTCAAGGGTGTGTAGGGTGTTCCAACCTGGACACACATCTGAAGTGTTTTCATTTCAAATACATTTGCATCGGCATAGAAGTGTGTTTTAGTGCACCCAGTGCTCAATTCAATAGTGTCAATTTTAATTCGTAACAAAGGTCTTGGAAGCCTGTGAAAATGGGATGTGTTTTACAATGCTATTGTAAGCATTAAGGGTAGAAGAGAGGAAGGAATTAGATTACAGTCTAGATGAGCAAACGTTATTTTATTCATAAAAACCAAAGCCCCAAGAAAATGTCTTGATTGATAACTGCTCAAATTAATGCATAAGTCTAGGATCTACGCGCAGCTGGTACTTGCTGTCACCATGCCCATGTAGCATTGATGAATAGGATGAAATCAGAACAGGTAAATGACCAGATTTTGTCCCAGATACCAAGAAATGAGCCTCCAAACCTCCAGGCTAATGTGGCTGTGTCATCTGCTCCCTTCATCTTGGTGTACCTGCCCCTCATCTACCACAACTTCTCTCGCCTTTTTCCACCAATGCTACTTCCAGTACTACTGTTTGTGAACATGGGGAAAATATGAAGATTCTTCTGTTCTGACTCAAGTATAAGCGTTCATTCCTTGGGAAAGAACACAGCAACAGCCCACCCATGTTTAGGACACAGCATGCAATAACTCTTCAAAAAAGGTAAGCGAGAAGGAGATGGAATGGCCAGTGAGCCAGCTCAGCGGGCAAAGGCTCTTGATGTAAACTGTATCCCAGGACCCCACATGGTGAGAGGAGAGGCCCAATTCCCACAAGTAGTCCTCCGTCCCCACATACCATAGAACGCACATGCGTAAACATGTTCATCCCTCTATCTTCTCCCTCCCTCCATGATTTTTCTAGAAATATTTTTAAAAGAAACAAGGCAAAGTACAATAAGGATCTACCTATTATTCAGAAAGAAATCTCTCAAAAAAGAATATTAAAATATAGTCATTGTGTTCAAGTAGAATAAACGTATGGCATTCAAGTTTTCTAAAGAAATACGTATATTTATAACAAAATCTCTATGAGGTATGTATCAAGAAAGTGAATACATACAAATATTTCATGGGGAAATAAAGAAAATTTAGTGAATGAATCCATAAGAATTATTACAGTTGGTGAACTGGCCAGCCAGAATTGAAGACCTCGGGGGATATTCGTATCTCCTTTTTTTTCCAAAGTGGATACAGGAATGAAATAAATTATGAAAACACTTCAAATTGGGCAAAAGGGAATCAGTTAGCATTTTCACAGGAAGAGGTCAGGACTAACGCCTACCTGCATTTCAAAGTTAGACAACACATTGGTTTATGGGCCCACAGGCTGAGGCCGAGACTGTGGGCATGTTTCTTTGCTCGCGGCGACCATGGCGGCACCGATACCTCCTGAGTGTTGCCATGGTCAGATACTGTGGGCCTGGGCAGGGAGCACAGATGGAGACCGCCACGGACCCTGTCCTCCCGCGGCTTACACTGTGCTACTACAAAGAACAGTGAGTGCCCTGGGATCAGAAGTGCAGTCACCACAAAGCCTCGGGATGAAGAACCCAGCTTCTGTAACAAGGAAGTTGTCTTGCTGAATTAGCAGTTTTACAGAGATCTGAATCTTTCCCAGTAAGAAGAAAAAGAACAAAAAAAAAGTACTTTTCACTGTGTGCTTAATAGATTTTTTTTTTTGAACTTTAAAGGAACAGGATGGAAGATAAAGACAAATCCCCTCCAAGTCAAAGAGCAGACCCTTAAGCCCTGCCCAGCCAGGCAACGCTGACTCCAGGGCTGGAGGCAGGCCAGACCTGCACAAGCAGCTTAGAAGGGTTCCACAACTATGTGGCATTCTCTGCTACCAACGATACTGATAAAACTGATTCCACTGTACTGCCACGACATTAGTGACGTCACTCATTAGTTACGTATGATGGCTGAGGCAGGGGCATAGATGAGCGCGCATCCACAGGCATCCACGTGGTCGTGGAGCTCTCTCCTCACACACGCCTCTCCTCGGTACCGTTCTCTCAAAGCTCTGCCCTTCCGCCCTTGAAGCGCTTGCTTTCTTCCAAGTTTACAATTAGCTAATGTAAGGCTCTAATCACGGGAAACGTGCTGACGAGAAGGGATCGGGCGCGAGGGGAGTGACTATCGCCTGCCAATTCAAACAGCGCCTGATGGTAAAATATGATCTTGGGAACAAAACTGGAATGGGAGCTATACTGTCCAGAGCATGGATCCGCGGTGTGCATGCTGAACAGCCGTGTATGGGAATTCACTGCGGTAGCTCCGGGGAACACTGACACGCATGTTATGTCTGCTAACACCCACTTGAATGAACAGCATGTTCTTCTTCCGTCTAAAATATCTATCAAGATAAACCGTTTGCCCTAGTCTAGAACAATCCATAAAACAAATATGACCCTTAAAGCCAGAAGGCCGCAGAAAGGTTAAATACCCAAGTTTGAAGAGGAACTGATTTACATCTATGACAGAGCAGGAACCCAGCACACAATTCACTTCTCTTCGTGTTTCTGAAGCCACATCTCATGGACTTGATGTGGTTTAACAAAAATACCGCTTTGAAAACCCACACACAAAAGGCCCAAAACTTGTGACCTGGGCAACACGAGACAGGCACGCCGACGTAGGAGATCCTTAAATGCCAGGTCATCCATTTAACCGCGATTCTAGACACCGGCTATCACTAAGCTTGTTCTCAATGTTCGGGCAACCTAATTTAAACAGCTGATGTCTGCCCTAATCCAAAGAAGCCTGGCAACCAAGTAAAAGCTTGACGACCCTGCCACCTAGTGGCCGTAGAGAAACTGCAGCCAACATTGCCTGACGAGAAGAGCCTGCTGCTGCCGCAATGTCTATCCCCGCCACGCGTGGAATGTATCATTGTGAATCAGGTGTGTACAGTACCAATTCTGAAAGCAAACTTATGAAGATTTTATTTGTCTCTGGGATTATCTTGAAACTATTCAAGTGGGCCAAGGTTTTACTCATCTTCAAACATTAAAAAAAAAAACAAAAAAACTAGAGGTCAATTGCTATTGTTGAATTTTTTTTTTCTCTTTTTCATACTCTGTATGCTCATCCAAACCCTTTTCCTAGTCTTTGGGCTTGATCCCAGATGGATATACCCTGCCAAATCCAAAAGTCATGTGGCCAAGCTATCATAGAAATTCCCTTTGTGCTGCTGAGCTGTCATTACCAAAGGGTCGTTAGACCTTCACAAAGCCGCAGGAATCTTCTTTCGAAGAAAGCAAAGGACATGTGCAGAAACCCCTAAAGTACCCATCTAAGAGCCAGGACCACAGTGAACACTGTAGGTAGCCAAAGGAACACAGAGAGATCAGCACAAACTGTTTCCACCCCGATCATTAGCAGATGAGTCTCCCTGACCTGCCTGCACCTCTAACAGGTGGGACAGCAGGAAGTCAGAATTGTTCACCTTCTCCACTGAAGGAGAATCCTGAATCCTACCTGCTGACGTTTGAAGGCTAAATAATCCAGGTTTTCCAGCTCCTTCCCGAGCTTCTGGTAGGTCTTCTGGAGGTCAGATTTGTTGGAAACATTTTTAAGAGACTCAAATGTTCTTTGAAACTGCAAATGAAAAGAAAGGCAAGATTATATAGTGCCAGATTCTTCTCAAATTCCTAGCTAGCTAACAGAGTCAACAATGCACTTCAGTTTTACCCACTATAATTCAGAGACAACAAATGTTAGCTAATTGTCCTTCAGTGGACTGATTAGGGGTGATTATGAAGAGGTGGGAACTGCACGTGTACAGCCAGCATTACACGTGAATGAGAAGTCCATTTGGTTCTCAATGAGCATACGTCATCCAGAGTCAAAGAGCTTCCATGCTTCAGGGTCCCTTGAAGAAGATGAGACTTAATGTGTAATTTTAAGTTTAACAAAGTAATATTATAAGGCTCTCAGGGCTGGAAGATGTTTCAGTCGGTGACGTGCTTGCTCTGCAAGCCTGAGGACCTGAGGCTGGATCCCACCATCCACCTTTGTAATCCCAACACTGAGAAGGCATAGACAGGACCATCGCCCAAGCCCAACAGCCAGCCTAGCCAATTGGCAAGCTCCGCTACCGCTTTACTAAGTCAGCATAACATCTAATTACATTCTGAGTGTCTGTCCTTAGAGCTACAGCTAAGTGCAGCTCTCACCCCTCCTCAAGGAAACTTCTCTTTGCAGCAGATGAAGATCGTTACGGGAAACCACAACTGATCAGAATGTAGAGCTGTGGTGCCCAGTCCCGTGTGGTGCCCAGTCCCGTGTGGTGCCCAGTCCCGTGTGGTGCCCAGTCCCGTGTAGTGCCCAGTCCCATGTGGTGCCCAGTCCCGTGTGGTGCCCAGTCCCATGTGACGCCCAGTCCCAGCTAATACATCTATAACACCTCAGGCTCAGAGATCACTGCCAAAGGAGGGGGCGGGGAAAAGATTACAAGAGCCAGAGGAAGAGTGTGCTGTGAAATTGTGACACCTAGAAACATCAGAGAAGCTACACCTATAAAATCTTACTAACATGTCCGCCTAACCACAACCTGAAATGGGATGACATTAGACACATTAACCTGAGAGGGGGAACTGGGGAGGCCTCAACCCTAGACAAAGAACTACAGGCAACTAAGGAATGATGAAAGTTGGGGAAATAGACTTCCCCGGGGAAGAGCGTGCGTAAGAACGTGCGTGCGTGCGTGCGCGAGTGCGTGTGTGTAACAAAGAAAAGGAGTCCATGGATTTGAATAAGAGCAAGAGAGGGGTACATGGGAAGGGTTGGAGAGAGGAAGAGAAATGGGTAAATGATGTAATTATATTATAATTTTTAATTAAATGAGTTTTAATTTTTTTAAATAAGGTAGAGAGTGACTGAGGAAGATATCTGATGCTGACCTCTGACCTCTACATCCATGTGCAGAAAGGTGCATGGCTCCAGAGAGAAGGATGGAGAGAAAGAGAAAGAGAGAGACAGAGAGAGAGACAGAGAGACAGACAGACAGACACACACACAAACACACACACACAGAAGGTTGTGGAAACAGAGATTCTCTGCTTGAGAGGAAGGAGATCAGAGGGACTGGGAGGGGGGAAAGAGAGTCATGGTGGGGAGGTAAGAATCACCAAATATGTTATATACATGGATAAAAAATGTCATAGTGAAACCCATCATTAATATATGCCAGAAAAACTATTTTTCAACCAGTTCTCACATGTCAATCATGCAAACAAACAAACATATGCTTGGATATGTTCCCGTTGTGTCGTGAGACTTGGCTTGTGTCTGCAGGATCTGTGCAAAGAACCAGTCACCCGTGAGCGTCAGAAAGGAAGATTTCTCAGCGCCTGTATTTCAGGAAGGGAGGCGCACTAACACGTTGACGACGGAAGCATATGTGGTACGTTCATCTTTGCTCTGTAACCAATGGGTTACAAAACCATATCTGCTGAACTGGAATGCTTCTGTCCATTCTCAAGTCACACGCTGGATTAACGGGACAAATTGCAGTAGATCAGGGTGCTTCCCACTACTAGTAAGGAAGGGGAGCTCATAAAAAAATGAATTCTTGGTGTTTTAGTAAATCAGGACATACTTTGGGGGCTGGTAATTGAAATGTCTAGTGACATTTCTCATTTTCTCTCTTTCTGTCGTTTATTTCCTACATCCTCTTCTTAGGCTGTCACCTAGGTTTCTACAAATAGAGACCACCATTTAAACACACCAGAACCCCCCTACTGTGTTGTCACGAGACAGGCTTGTAAGGTTTTGTAGGGTATAATTAAGTTCCCAGGGATGTGATTTGATCCTTGGTGTATCAAACGCTAAGGAGTAAGTCGCAATTGAAGGGGGTTCTACTGAATTATGTCCTCCATTTCATAAAGGCAACGTGTTCATCTCAATCCAAGGTAAAGAGAAAACTGAAATGCTTCCGTAGGACAGGAAGTTAAACCCAACAAATACCGCTTAATGCCTACTCTCGTCAAGGTGCTATGAATATAAAATATATTTCCTTCCCTGGGGGAACGTAAAGGTTACAGCGGAAAGTAGACATGAAAATCAGAAATGGGAAGGGCATTGACATTTACTAAGTGTGTGTTTGGCCCCAGGTATGGTATGCCTTCCAACTGAACTCTCGAATCAACACCACGAGTTCCTGCTCCGTTCCCGTTAGTGAGTGGGTAAACTGGGCCTCAGAAAGCTTGATGGAGCAGGGGCTTGACTCCACTGTCTGCTGTCCTTCCGTAGAAAGCGGGGAGCACACGGGAGGTAAGGGGAACATGCAGAGAACGTTTCGATGCTCACTGAGAGTGACTGAGGGGTTCACATAACATAGAAGAGTGAAGGAGTCTGTGTTGGGCCACAGAGAACATGAAATTTCAGATTCCTGGGGATGAACCAACTCTACTCATCAGTTTATCTGTTTTAACTTTTTTACTTATGTTCGTTATTAATCTATTTGTTTTCTCTGTATGTGTGTAGACACACTTGTGAAATGACACACATGCAGAAGTCAGAGGACAGTTCTTGAGAGTCAGTTCTCTCCTCAACTATGAGGGGCCAGGGATGGAACTCAGGTCGTCAGGCTTGGCAGCAAGCTCCTTACCCACTGAGCCATCTCACCAGCCCCCACCCATCAGTATAAACACAGCCAAAGTCTGCTCATGGCCCTGCTCTTGTAAGATAGAAACCAAATTCTTTTCAACACAGTTTTAATAACCCTTATGTTAAAAAAATCTATTTTGTCATGTGATCTTTTCCATGTCTTGGCCAATTTTTTTTGGTTCCTTCTCTGTATGTTTAAACCAAAAACCCCACCCAATCCAGGACTCTAAACAATGTGTTTTCTCTATAAATCAATTACTATAAGCTATTTACCAAAAGTTTCACTGAATTTAAAATACTTTATGCCCTACTCTTTCTCTTCTCTAAGAAGCAGTCTTTCTAATTAAAGATGCCATCATGCTGTCATTTAGCTATGCGAACCTTACGCAACTTCAGGGAACTTCAAAATAAGAAACACACAAAAACAGTATTTCCAGGTACTACTTTCAGGGCCAAGGAAGAAAGTGAGAAAATCCAGTAATGCTCCATCGTCCAGAGAGTGCTTTAACTGAAGGTCAGTGTTTGCATAATGTGGGGATTTTAGCTTGAGTGTTCATTCTCAGGACTCATCTCTCCCATTTATCAATACTAATGTGCTCTGGGTCCCTTAGGACGGCCATGACGGATTTATCAATACTGACGTGCCCTGGGCTCCTTCAGACGGCCATGACTGCACTCTTTCTAACTAGATTGTCCCTACAAACAGTCGTCATGGGGTTGTCCTATAAAATTTACAACCTGGCGTTGGTTGGATTTCTGTTATGCTTCCTGCACCCTCCCCCACTGCCCGTGTGTATACTTAGGGTGCTATATACTCCAAGCAGTGCTTTTGCTTTGTTGATAAAACGAAGGAGCCAGGGATAAAGATGAATCTGGTGAAGCTCAGCTGTGCGATAAAAGACTACTGACTCGGTCTGAGGAATGTTCTTTTAGGTGTTCTTTCTTTTGGCCATCAAAGGGGACCTCTGAGATCACCTACAGTAGCAAGATGCTGTAGTTTCATTGTATTGATTATTTCTCAAAAGAAATGAAATGAAATTTTTTCAAGCAGAAATAATTTGGGAAAGGATGAACAATTAAATCGAAAAGATATTAATATTCCTTACATTTACAAGTTCAAATTTTTAAGGGGAAATTTAGTCTGAGACAAGAATCACAAAATAATTTCTTGGTCTTTAAATTCACCCTGTTTCTTATTTTATCTCGTTACAAACCAAATTCAACCCCCTTCCCCCCCCTCCAAAAAAAAAAAGACTCAGCAAATCAATTGGAAATAAAAACAAATGTAGGCGTTTGCCAAAACTGTGGAGACTGGATATTAAAGTGATCTCTGAGCTGAGAAACAAATCCAATTTTGTCCTATTTGACTACCTTATCATCTATCAAAGGGCATACAAGATAAGCGTAAAAAGATGCAGGCAGTATCCCTATACCAACACCCGGAGTACAAGCAGGCATTATGAACACTCCCACACCATGCTCTTCGTCACATTGTCTCAGCTCAGAAATAATAATAACGGCAATCCATCAAACAAACAGCAGAGGCCATGCTTGTTCATCTCCCATTAAAACAACTGGAGATTTGTCTCACAAGAAGAAAGAAGCATGAAATAGGCAACGGGAAGATGCCTAGTCTGACTCAGCACTCCCTCTCTCCCAAAATACATCTATTCTTCTTTTCCCTGACAATACATATTTAAATAAATCTGAGCCAATGTGCTGTAGAAACTACATAGTCAATCAGTTTGTAAAAAAAATTATGTATATTGATGGAGAAATTTGGGAAGGAGGATGAGAAGAAATTGGCTGAGACAGCAAGAAAAGGGGGTGCCAAGACTCTGACAAGTCCTGCTTCCCTTGGCCCTGCCTGCCTGCTGTCCTGGAATTGGTTGATTCAAACCAGGACTTCAGCGGCCTACCACCTGTGTCCCATGAGAAGATGCCACCCAAGCAAGGGCAACTCGGTAGCTATCTTTTTTTCTTATTTAATGCTGTATATGTTTGTACAAAATTCTCGGTACTAAGTAGCATAAAGAGAACCCCCAGATTTCTCTCAGGAGGAAGGGGGAGCATCAGAAGCTTTCCTGAAGTAGTAAGGATAAGATGGGAGGAGAGGACAAAGGCAAGCCTTTGTCTATTAGCCTCTAAACAAGGTCAAGAAACAAAAACAACAGGTTACATTTTCAGAAGGAAGTGTGTGCCCTCAGAGAGCTGAATGTTTTAAGTGAATTCCCTCTGTATAAAAAAATACGCGATAGTTGTGTGCACTTGTGTAAATGTTGACTATAGCACCCTTCTTGGGGTGAGGAAAAGACTTTGAAAAGTAATTGAAGGGTCTGGAGAAAGGAACCAGAACTCATACCAGACAGCTCACATCTACCTTTAACTCTAGTTCCAGGGGAATCCAATGCCCCCTTCTGGCCTCTGTGGGTACTTCACTTACAGGGCACATACCCTCACACACACAGACATGCACATAATTAAAAGTTAAAATAAAATCTTTTTTAAAAGAGAGAAACTTGAAGTGGCTGAAGGAAGCCAAGTAAGAAAGGTTATAAACTGAAAGACTCCAGCAGGCCCGGGCTTGGCAAACATGGCACTGGCAGACCTTGCCGTTCACCTGCCCTCTCCCATCAGGGTCTATTCCCGTTTTTTGGACACTTTCTTATGCCAGACTCCTTCCGAAGCTGACTACCAAACGCCAGCAGTCAAAATCCCCCTTTAGTTCACCTAATTACCATTCCCAATCAGACTATCCCACCGTATCCTAGTCTGTTCCAACACAGACATCCCTTTTCCTCTTCTTAGAAATTAAAACACCTGCAAGGTCATTTGTTGCTGTTTTTCTGCCTGAGTCAGAAAGCAGCCACTTTAACTTTTCTTCTCCACTTAATAAAGGACCTCTGTGAAAACAGGTGCTTGGTGTGGTTTGGGTCTCCTCTGGGGTCTCAGTGGGAGCCCCCCGATGTGTGCGGGTTTCTTCAATAACTCTTTACTAAAAACAAATGAAGAGGAACTTAGGGATCAGACTACAGGCAGGGAGAGGGAAGAGGGAAGAAATGTGAGTTGATAATGTACCTCATTGATAAAGTACCTGCCTGGCCTGTGCAAAGCCCTAGGTTCCCAACCCTAACCAGCTGACAGCTGCGTGCAAAGGAAAGACTGGTTCTCCCCAGTGGGGTCTCACTGGGTATACGAATTACTCTTAAGGGCGAGCCCCACGTGGGTGTAACAGTAGATGGCCAATACAGAATGAACTCAATGGTGTTCTTTTTTTAGACTTTTTGTCTCATATTGCTTTGTTTGGGTACTTTTTACTACCTCGCTGATGTTTTGATTGTATATTACGCTTTCTAATTTTGTGGTTGTGTGTATGTCTATGTCTGTGCGTGTCTCTCTGTGTCTGTGCATGTCTCTCTGTGTCTGTGCCTGTGTATGTGTGTGTTTCTTGTACTTTTTGTTACTTTTTGTTGTTTTAGTCTGTTTTTTTAAATTCTTAGCTTGGGGTTGTTTTTTTTTTATTTTTTTTTTTTTAAGAAGGCATGGAGTTGTATGGGTGGGGAGATGGGGAGGGTCTGGGAGGAGGTGGGAGAGGGGAAGCCATAATTAAAATATATTGCATGGAAAACATTACTTTTGATAAGAATAGTGAGGATATGGTTCTAACAAAGAGCATTTGCCCTGTGGATGTGCAGCCATAAGTTTCACCACCTAGGACCACAAAAAGAGAGCAGTAGTGGCTACTTACGAATGAGGGTAAAACTCCGAGCATCTCAAGCTTCAAGTTAAGGCTTCTCTAGACATTTATATATATTATACTATTTACACCTATCATTAATGATATTATCTCCATCACTCTGTGCTGTCACTTGTTTAATTAATATGGGGTTCTGGGGAGATGGCTTAGTAGGTGACGCATTTGTTCTGCGAGTGTGAGGACTGGAGATAACGTCCTCAGCAGCACAGAAAATCCAAGTGGCCGTGGAGGCTTGTGTGTAACCCCAGAGCTCAGGAGTTGGGGATGAGTGAGCCCCAGAGAGGCTAGCTAGCCAGACTAGCCAAATCATGAGCCCTGGGTCTAGGTAGAGACCAGCTTCAGCAAATAAAGTAGAGAGCAATCAAGTAAGACACCTCACACTCCACACTCACTCGGTGTTTAAACGTCTAGAGTTTCCATGACTTTAGGACTGCTAAGTTCTAGTGTCATTCCTGGGGGTGTACAGGGAGGTAGTTTTCACACCCCTGTCTGGTCAGCTCCTGATAAAGTGGGGCAGGAAGTACCAGGATGGATGTTTGCTCCAGAGCGGGAATTAAAAATGAAAGCAATGCCAAAGCAAATGAAGTCATCTTCTACTTACAGATGACACATGCTGCAAGAGACACATGACATCAATCATGTCCGCAAGGATAAGGAGTCTTGTAACTGCTGCCAACAAGGCGCGGGCGGCTTGAACCACAGCCTCCCTTTTCGGGAGGTAACAGGGGTCATCTGTAAATCTCTCGGCTGACGCCTTCAGAGCATTGCCTGAAAAACACAACCCCAAGTAAGTTATCATTTGAGTGTCAACAACAGCTACTTCGGCATTCATCAGCCACCCTAACTCCAAGAGTATTCCATGAATAACCACAATATTAAAACAAACTGTCATATGGTACTCCGAGCAGCACATCTTAAAACAGCACCGCTTCCAGTCGGCACTTGTTTGTGACAAGTGCTCCAAAGAAGCACCGTGCAATCTTCTCCTGAAGAACCTCTTTCTCGGCTGACGAGCAACATCGAGTAAAAATGGCTGCCTGCTTCTGCGGTTGCCCCAGCTCCATTGCTGTGAAGTGGTTCACAACTGAGTCTTCACTCAGTCACAAAGGTCCTTGTTTGTAGAAGTGGAGGGAGGCTTCCCTGAGTCACGGTCATTTGCTAACTCAGTAGAGGATAGAGGTGACCTTTAACGTAGTAACAGCAAGCAGACTGAGTGTCACTCACTAGGAAGAGTGCTCGCCCAACACATGTGAAGCCCTGGAGTCAATCCCCAGCACCCACACACCAAACACGCCAGGGCACACTTATAATCACCCCACTCTAGAGGTAGACCAAAATACAAGGTCATTCTCAGGTTACACAAAATATGATAGCCTCTCTCTGATAATAGCTTACCGTACGCAGACTTATTCTATACAATGTAAAGTCTAGACTTTAGTCACGAAAATAATATTGCGAATACATCATTGTCAGAGAAACAACATCCCTTCTATTTTCAAGGTCTTTTGACTTAAAATATTTGCTTTCAGAGCTACCGATATAGAAGAGGCTAAAGTGAAAGGGAAAGGCTGCCTTCTCCATCCCCATCCCCGGTGACCAAACTCACAGAGAATGACTACATCTGCTCTTCAAGGTTCATAACATAAACTTATTTCATCATTAAAGTAATATGTGTCTATTTCTTTTATATAACACCGTAGAGCTGGTGCGATGGCTCAGTAAGTAAAGATTTTTGGCCACTAAAGCAGTCGCCCCAAGTTCATGCCCCAGGATCTGCATAAGGAAGGAGAGAGCTCACTCCCCAAAGTTGTTATCTGACCTCCACACACACGTCCTGGCACTTGCACACACTAAATAAGTTAGTTAATTAGTTAGTTAACTAATTAACAAGTAAATACAATAAATCTCCTTAAATAATAATAATTCGGAATACTAAAGAATATAAAGTAAAAATGTTTACTTCTCCATACTAATCCCTAAAAACACCAACTATTCTGTTTTTATATACTTGAATAGAAATTTCTCACTGAAGTTCTGTTTCATGTGTCTGTATACACATGTTTATTTATAAATGCATCTGCATGCTTTATATATGCATACTTTGCAATATATTCATACACGTCCACATTTAACACAAATATGCAGAGATTTCATATCACATAAAAACATAATCATTATACATACTATAAATGGGAAAGGCGATGAATGCTTAGCTGCTTCTCAAGGAGAATCATCTCATAGAAACTCTCTACAGTTTGCTCACTGTGCTCACCAGTTACTTTCTGTACCCTGTGGGACGGCGGATGATCAAGAGCCGCAGCAAGGAGCAGGCGCGTAAGTCAGACTGGTTCCCCGTGTCTGTTCACATGCCTTCTCTATGCTCTAATTTCCTTGGTTGTGAATGGAATAATAAAAACAGCAGAAGTTTGCCCCCAAACAAAATATTTGGTTGTGATTTTTTTCAGAAATTAATAAGCTATCTCAGAATCCATATAGAAATTTCAAAAGACTAATAATAACCAAAACCATCTTGGAAAACAAGAATGTTGTTCTTATTTCAAAACTTATTATAAAACTATTAAAAAATAGAACTGACATTCCCAAAAGCAATTCTTGAGGCAGGTTGTGGCGGCACACACCTTTAATCCTAGCACTTAGGAGGAAGAAGTAGGTGGATCTCCGTGAGTTCAAGGCCAGCTTGGTCTATAGAGCTAGTTCCAGGACAGACATCGCTACACAGTAAAACCATCTTGAAAAAAACAACTGAAAAAAAAAAAAACAATCCTTTAGATTTATGGTCAACTAGTTTTCAACAAAGGTTCCAAGAAAAGTCATTAAGAACGTGGTCATGTTTTGTGTGTGTTTGTTTTATTTTGCAATAAATGGCTCTGGGATAATTAGTCACATGATAAAAAACATGCTTCTCTGTCTCAAATTATATGCAAAAGTCAACTCAGAGTAGGTCACAGAATCCCATGCAAAACTCATGAACTCAGGCTCTGCAATAACGTCTTAAATGTCGCACCAAAAGCACATGCAATAAAATGACAAACTAGGCTATCAAAACCTAATATTTCTGAACTTCATTTTTAAGATGTATTTTTACTATTTTTAATCATGTGTCTACTTGTGTGTGTGCACGCATATGAATACGTTTGTGAGTGCAGCTGCCTGAAGAGACCCAGGCGTTCGGTTCCCTGGAGTTGGAGTTACAGTTGGTTGTGAGCTGCCCCAAGGGGAAGCTGGGAAAAAGGTTTGGATCCTCTGCAAGCACCGTACATGCTCCTGACCACAGAGTCATCTCTTCAATCATAAATTCTCGACTCTAAATGAGAGCATCAAGAAAGTGAAGGGGGACTGGGAAGATGGCTCAGCGGTTAAGTGAGTGTGCTGTGTGCTTAGAACTGTCCCAGAATCTACACGGTGGCTCACAACAGTCTCTCATTCCATTTCCAAGAGGTCCGACACCCTCTTCTGCCTCACTTTTCTGACCTTCAAGGGAGCCGGGCACACACATGAATCAGGTAAAACCCTCATACATATAAAACAAAAATAATTAAATCTTTAATTTAAAAAAGAAAATGAAAAGACAACATACAAAATGAGGGAAGACATTTTGGAATTGTGTGTCTAAGAAGAGGCTTGTAGCCCTCTCATCAGGGAGAGAAAGCAGCGCTCACGCGTTGCTGTTTGCTAAGAGACTGAAGGAAATGAGAAAGGAATTCTAAATAGGAACAGCAGCAATTATGCTTGGCATCTGTGGAATCTTTGACTCCTGGTCATCATCACTACCTTATGCTGCTGAAGAAATACGAATTCTCCAAGAGAAAGAAGCTTTGCCTACAGCCAAACAAACGACGAGATGACAGAACATGACTCCGACTCAGACATGCTGAACTCCAAGCACGGCGCCCTTATCGCCACAATATGTCCTTTCTAGATACAGAATCCAACTGATGGACCTAAGATCAAACATGTCAACATTTCATGCTTCCGCCTTCAATTCTGATGGCATATGGTTGTAAACAAAGGTAGGTTTGCCAAGAATCTGACACACACATCAAGACTGCTAACAAAGCTCCCAAGTTCATCCTCTCAGGTGATTCTCAAGGTAGGAAAATAAATTCAATGACCCTGACTTTTCAGACGGTAGAAAACTTGTGGTAATTTGCAAGCCTCCGTTAACTAGCCCCCTGTTATGGAGGAGGCCAGAAGTCAGTGTCCACCATTACTCAGGAAATCTTATAACTGAATTAAATGAGAAAAAACTCTAGTTTAAAGCTTGTAACTTAATAATAAAAAGATAAACCAACTTTTAAGTTTATTTATTTTATTATTTTTATCTGTATGAGTGCTTTACTTGCATGTATATATGTGCATTATATGCGAGCTTGGTACTCATGAAGACAGAGAGGGAATCATATTCCCTGACACTAGAGTTACACACAGCTGTGAGCCGCTTTGTGGTTACTGGAACTTGAACCCATGTCCTCTGCAAAAGCAGCAACTGCTCTTAACAGCTGAGCTTACTCTCCAGTTCTAATCCGACTTTTAAATAGGCAAAGGCCCTAAATAGGCATTTTAAAGAAGAAGAAATACAAATGGCTAGTAAGCACATAAACAGATTTTCTAGAGTTAATACAATCTAGATTATTAAAGCATAATTACATCTATATTAAGGTTTTAGTAAGGTCTTTCATCAAGATTGTTTGATTGGTTAAAAACAGGTACACGTTTAATAGTAGTCAATATCAAGACATTGAAGACCAAAGAGCACAGCAAGAGAAACAAGAGTGACCGGAAGTAACAAGTGTGTACTGGAAGTGATCACTGTAGTAACTGTTACATACAGGAACAACTCCTAGGAGGAAGCAGGAGAAAGGCAGTGTGTACGTTGTTAATAGTTTCTTCCCATGGTTAGGGATTGGGGAAACTCAAGATTACTGAAGGGTTGACTGAAGGGTGCTGGTGGAGGTCTCTGGTGTACAGCGCTACAACAGAACGCATGAGCAGGCGATGGAGAGATGACTCGGTGTTTCAGAGTATGCTGCTCTTGCCGAGGATTCGAGTTAGTTTCCCAGCACCCACATTAGGTGACTCACAGTGCTGCCCCAGCTCCAGGGAATCCTCTTCTGCTCTCCGCTGGCAACTTGAGTCACATAAACGTATCCTCACAAATGCATAGAAATAAATGTTTAAATGTCAATAAATATTTTTTTAAAAAAATAGTGGGGCTGGAGAGATGACTTAGTGGTTAACAGCACTGGCTTCTTTTCCAGAGGACCTGAGTTCAAGTCCCAGCACCCACATGGCCACTCATAACTATCTATAATGGGATTTGGAGCCCTCTTCTGCTATGCAGGCCTACATGCAGATAGAAGACTCAAATACACAAAATACATAAATAAATAAACCTCTAAGTTAAAAAGATACAGTAATGAATGAGCACCCTGGATACCCTGCAAAGAATACCATTAGCTAAACTAAAAAATTTGAGCAGTTGAAACTAATTAAACCATCTCTAATAATTCTCCTATTAGAATTCAAAAATGGATTATTACTTTGTTCTCTTTTCAAAGCATAGTAGTGGAGAACTAATTCAATCTCCAGCTCACTTAGCCAGTTCACCAACTTTATAGAAAGTCCATAGAAACTCACACCATGTTTTTCTGTGTCAAAATCATCAAGCAAATACAAAGATTATAGAAACAGTACAATGAAAACAAATGAAACATTTTATCCCCAGAGAAAAGTCTTAGATACGCATAGAGTTCTTAAAAGTCAAAGGTATTCTCCATATCACATTAATATTCTATCCTTTTCACATGAAGATTTATTATGTCAAAATCAAAGCTATTCCCATGAGACTTCTAGAACAATTCCTTAGCTGTGGAGCTGCGACGGGACCTCCTTTCTCAATTTATTATGAAACTTGTTATCTGCACATCATTTCAGAGATTCGACTGTTCCTAGCCAGTGGCCTATCAATAGTGACCTTCACTCTCAAATGCCTCTTTCCCAGCATGGCTGAAACTGGTATTTACTGAACTGGGTAAATGGCAAACCTAAGGGGAAAAAGGACAAGTCAAAAATCTTGATAAAAAAAAACAGGCAACGGAATTTTTCATTGGTAGTAAAGGGATTTAGAGCCCCCAGATCCTTCTTTGGGGTCAGCATTACAGACTGTGAGCCTTAGGTAAGGAGAATGGATGTTCAAATACTAAGTCTCCTTGAAAGTCTCCAGTGCTGAAAAGAAAAGCAAAACAGAAATATAAACTACGATAACGTGTGAGCATAGAGAAAGGCTAAGAACATGCAAGACTCCACTCTAGCCGTCCAAGGACTCGTGTTATTGTAGACCCTGGAAGATCTGAGTATCCTCATGGCTGGCTGGAGAAACTCTTATGGGTTTCTTCAAGTTGGTTTTGGTATGACACTTAGAACCTTTCAAATTTAGAGTAACGTTTATAATTTTCATGTAAAACTCTGTCTGGACCAGACACAGTGGCTCACAGAGAATACCAGCACTTGGGAGGTAGAACCAGGAGCCTCAGGAATGCAAGGCCAGCCTCAGCTATAGAGTGTGTTTGAGACTAGTCTGAGCCTCCTGAAAACTATTTTTTAATAGTTTGTAACAAAATACTTTTCTTTCTTTGTTGTTTCCTTAGTAACTATCCCTTTTTGCCTCCAGATTCTTCACTTGTTCTCTGAACCTAAAACTCACTGACACAGAATACTGCTGAAACTTCTGCTTCTGCCACTCAATCATAATTTCAGATTTGGAACTGATCTTAAAGCAGAGTGTACGTGGGTGCGATAAAAAGAAAAATACAAAACCCAATCAGCTGTAAAGAGCATGCATTGAGTTCACCAACTCCTTTCCCTCCACGATGACCCTTCAGATCACAGATGCACCGCCTCCCAATAATCCTTTAGAACCAAACCCAAAGAGTGTGCCTCAGATTCGTATTTTATACTGTCTTGTGTGATCAATTTTAATCTTACGAGTTACACTAACAATTGGTCTAACTAGTATTTTGAAGTCAAATCAGCCTCTCTCTTAATGGTTCTGTTGGGATGGGTTAACAAGCTCTGGTTCTGTAGGAACGAGACGGGTAAAGAGCTAAATCTAGACGTTTTATAGTCTTTTTAAAATATAACAACTATTTAGAGAGTCTCTAGCCCAAATGTCTCTTGTTAGTGTGAGAGAAATAGCAGTGACTTGAATGTTAAGAGACCCATTTCCTACTACTAGAGTATCCTGGGAAAGGTACTGAAACCTTGAGAAGGAAGAATGTCCTCTAGAAATTCAACTCTGCAGTCCCAACACACACAACAGATGGGAGGACGTGCACACACCAAGGATCTCAAGGTGCTTTTGAGAAGGTGTGGCGTTGTATGGGGGCAAGGCAGCTCTCTATGCTTAGAAATTATTCACAGCCTGTCATTCATTGAAGAGCTTTTGATGTAACAATCATGAGAGGGAAGAGAAGGGGAGTGATTAACCACTCAATAGTGCCTCTTCTTGTTATGTTTGACATGGCCATTCGGAACAGTCAAGTGACTTCCCAGATACTTGAGATAATTCATCTATTTACCTATAGCAAAAGAGTCCCATGCTTAAGAATAGCATTAGGTCCAGCAAGATGGCTCAGTGGGTAAAGACACTTGCTTCCAATCCTGTCAACCTAAATTCAATTCCCAAGACCCACGTGGTGGAAAGAGAGGCTCAGCTCTCATAAACTGTCCTCTGACTTCCAAGTGAGGACACACACACAATGCAATTTTTACATTTTAGGATTTTTTTTATTTTTATTTATGTGTATTATGTGTATCTGCTTGTCTGTGTGTGTGCCACGTGAGTGTGTGTGCTCATGGAGCCAGAAGAGGGCACCAGATTCCCTGGACCTGGAGTCCCAAGTAGTCAAACCACCAAACGTGGGTGCGGGGAACCAAACCTAGATCTTCTTCAAAAACACGTTCTCTTAACCACTGAGCTGTCTCTCCAGCTCCGTGTAATTGTTAAAGAAAAGAATTAACATTAATCTAGAAATACAAAGGAGAAAACTGTTCACTTTGTACAGACACCTGCCCAGAAATTCTATGCCTTGCAACAATTAAGCTTATAATAGTTATTAGCTGTGTGAAATCTTAGCAGCTGTCCTGATTCCTAGCTTATCTAATGCAGTCTTTTCAAGGGTAGTTCCAAAATTAAATAAGTGAGTGTTTAAGTTATTTAATTCCATCTAACTCAACCTCTGACCTCAGTGAACTATTTGCAATGCCTTTTAACTGCTGACTTCATCTTGGCCATGGCCATTCCAGCCTGCAGGTAGTCTTTCAGGATAACACCCTGAACGCTCTTATTCAACCACCTATTTCTACAGACCTCACTCACATGAAAATATAAAACTGCAAAAAAGAAATCAGTGTTATAAGATTTAATATGGAGCCAGGAGATGGAACTCTGACAGGACGGTGTTGAGAGATGAAGGCAAGAAGGGAAAGCGGCAGCGTGAGGAACATGGCATGATGGGTCTGTCTGCAGGAGTGTAAGGGGCCTTGTCCGGGAACTGCCGGGAGAGGGAAGACAGAGCCCAGTGACAGATCTGAAAGCCAAGGTGACTGGCTGAGTTCCTGTGTGTGGAACACTGTGCTCCCTGTTCCAGGGGAGGCTCGTCACTTTCCTCAAGTCATTTGGGGGCTTTTGTCCCCAACGTATGTAGGAGATCATCCGAGGAGAGAGGAAGGTGCTACCGAACGCCAGAGTAAAGCTCTTCACATCCTGAAAGAGAGCGCCAACGCTGTCTTCTGGTAAGAAAGAGGGAGACTGCTGAGAAGGAAAACGATGGTAAATAAGGGATGTGGTATGCCTTTGGGGATGGCACACATCAATGCCTGTGGACCATGTATCTGCAGTGCCCACAGAGAGCAGAAGGGTGCGCCAGATCCCCTGGAACTGGAGTTACAGATGGTTCTGAGCCGTCACGAGGGAGCTGGGAATTCAACCTGGATTCTCTGAAAGAGCCGTCAGTGCCTTTAACTACTGGGCTATCTCTCCAGCCCTAAAAGTAACATGATGTTAAGAATTGAAAGAGAAAATGCATTTGACCTCACCCATGGACTCTTTCTCTTGATTAGCCTGAGGTTGCAACACTTGGTACTGAAGGCAGTCTTACTGTAGCACATTACCATGCAGCAAATAAGACATGAGAGCCACGACAGCATGAACGCCATGTGCTGCTGCTCAACTATTACTATCAACTGATGAGCGAAAGCAGATAACTTCATTCTTACTGTGTACCCTTAGCAAAACGAATATAGTAAGAAGGGAATAATGGGATCCAAGAGGGAAGAGAGCAGGAATGGGGTGGGTTCTGTTCTTACTAGAAATCAGAGTCGGGACCTTGCCTAGAAATGACAGCATAGGCAACAGAGACACTTGTAAATCTAAAAGCAATGCATCATCAGAAAAGAAAATCAACATCAGGTGAGATATATAGACGTATACTTATGAGTGAAACTCATATGTCAGAAAAGAGTAAATATAAAAGGACCTCTGTGTTGACCAGTCAAGGGGAAGTGTTATCAGCACACAAAGTTACAGAATAACCATGAGGAGATAAAAGGTGGAAGGGGTTTCCTCCGAGAGGAGGCTGGGGCAATGAAGCTTCCCCTCGTGATGCTGGGATGAAAGACGCAAGAAGTGCAGGAGACGCTGTCTTCCATCGCAGGCTGCTCTGCAGTAATGGTGTGCACGCTTTACCCTAAAATATGTACAGGTTAGAACCAAGTTCAACATCTTTTGAAAAATCACCAGATCTTTTCATTCTGACCATTCCTCTAGTCTGTGCTTTCTTATACTTGTGCATTTAAAGATTCTATGACATCTGAAGCTCATTTGTTTCTATAACTACTCTAACTGAATACTCTAAAACTAATTTCTATTACTTTAATCTCATAACGGGAAGAGATCAGAACTTTTGCTTTTTGAAGAAATCAGAGGACAATAAACATTTATAGACTATTATATTAAACGTCCAGGAAAGAGAAGGTTGAAGAAAGGAGGGAAAGAGGAAAGACGTGATGGAGGCAGGGAGGAAGAAACCTAACATTAGAATTTCCTCTCTAACACATGACTTTCTTTAGTCCATAATGTAATATTCCTTCTTTGTCCTTTTTGTTCTTAAACATTTTTGCCTGACTTTTAGGAGTTCTGAGACACTGAATCTAGGGCCTCTCCTTCAGCTCTCATATATAAGACAGGAAAGGTGAGCCCGTTCTGTCTCGTAGCCTGATCTCAGAGGGGAGGGGAGAAGACAGAAGCTCTGGAGTGTTGTCTTTTCCATTTTCCTGGAGGCTTATCAACCCCCTTCCCAGGAAAAGAAATACACGGTTTTTTTTCTGTCCAAAATGCACACATACAAATTGGGGGAAAGAGAAAAATCTTTTATCTCTGGCTCTGAGTATTATATTATATTATATTGGGTCTTTTCCATTTCCTCGACTCCCAGTAAACTGACTGTATCTCAATTTATCACTGCCTGTGCATTGCCAGCTCCCAAGCCTGAAAGCATCGTAGCTTTGAACAATAAAATTCCCCTTGGGATTCATAATACATAAAGCTCTCTCCACAGAAATCAAAACTATTGATAGTTGTCTACCGTGTAGTTAATTCAGAAACAAGCATTAAAACAGATAAACAAAATGATGTTGCTTCTGTTAATGCCCCCCACACGCAGGCCCCTAAGTAATAGAACATAGGAAATCAATAGAGCTTGGTAACTCCTATCCGTTGAGACCTTATTAACTATATTGTCGATCTCAGCAAAATTCAATACAGCACATGATCAAATGCATGAAAGAATACAAAGGATTCAAAGCTATATTTCACCTAGGAATTATGTTTCCAGGTGAAGTATAGGATACCAGTGTTGGTAGCCAAAGACTATGAACTCAAGCACAGCCAAGGCTGCCTTCCTGTCTCTAAAGGAGACAGCTCTGGTTCCACACATCTGTCTACTCTCATCTGGGGTCAGGCACAGCTGGTAATTAGCAGAGCAGTATTCAATAAGAAACGTAATGCAAGCCATATATGCAATATTAAAAATTAATGATCAGCACGTTTGCAAGTATTAGTGCTTACAAAAAACAAAGAGCCATGGTTGTGGCTTATGCCTATAAACCCAGCACTCAGAAACTGAGGAAGAAGGATTGTCCACATAAGCTCATGGACTATCTTAGTAGTAATAGTAATAGCAAGATTCTGCCTCAAAATAAGAAAATAAATGGTCAAAAATTAATCATTAATGTGGCAAGCAGCAGTTAATGCAGAGATTCATAATTGGTCAAAGTATGGAGAATAAGTACTTGGGGAATGCTCAGCCCTAAACGGGATACCTATATCATTCCATCTAAGGATCAAAGAATGTTCCAGAAGAAGAAGTAAGAAAAAAGGAAAAATGTTAAGAAGCAATGTCTTCTTGATACAGAGAGCAGTAGCATGCCTGGATTCACCGAGCCTGTGCCGGTTGGTTTTTACTGTCAGCTTGACGCAACCTAGAATTTCCTAGAAAGGGAGTTTCATTTGAGGACCGGGGTTTGGGTTCTTGTGCTGCACATCAAATATTCCCAAGAAGGATGCACTGTGGAACTGAGCTGCAAAGTTACCAGAGTCCTGACAAAAAAGAACCCGGCAGAGTTTGGCGGCAGAGCTTTCCATGAGCGCTAGAAGTTGTCAGCGTTGTAGTTAAAGTCCGTAAAAATGAAAAAGCTCCTCAAGGGAATGAGAAGATGGAGCCTTCCTAAAACTAATGTTTGAGGGAAACATACAAGGAAATGATAGGGGGGAGGAGTCAATGAGGAAAGTGAGGGAGGAGGTGGAGAACACAGTGTGCAATGTCCTAGAGAGAAGGGAGGGAAAGTCTTGATACAGTCAACAGAGAGAGCTTAAAGTGTGCCGACGTAAATTATATTAAACAATAAATCGTCCACGCACCAGAACAGAGAAGGTGCAGTGTGGACGTGAGTTCAAGAGGAGGGCGGAGAAACAGGAAGCGGAGTTGTCATCAGGTGGACGCAAGCTGACACATGTAAAGACAGAACCAGTGAAGGAGAAGAGGAATGAGCACATGGCAAAATATCACTCTAGAGTCATAGTAGAGTAATTTCAGGGAAGGGGAAAGGCTAGGAACCAGATAACTTTCAAAGAATTTTAAAAAAAAATTGTCTTTGAAACTGAAGAAATGGGAATAGTCAAGAATAGATATATTCTTGAGACTTTTTATTCCTGGTTATACTGGTTAATTCTAACCGCCAACTTGACACAGCCTAGAATTACCCGGGAAGAGACTCTTAATGAGGGATTACCTAGAGCATCATTATTATCTAGGAACCATCCAGGTTGGCCTATGGACACGTCCGAGAGGAACCGTCTCTGTTACTGATGGACCCAGCCCACCGAGGGCAGCACTATTCCCTAACCTGGACCCCGAACTACATAAGGGAGAAGGAAAGCATGTAATCGACAATCCATTGCCTGCCTTCTCCGCTCGTGATGGTGGATGCGCTGTGTAAATTCCCACCTTGACCTTTCCACAGTAACGGAGCACAGCCTCGAATCTCGAGCCAAATAAGCCCTCTCTTCCCTGTCTGCCTCGGCACATTTGTCGCGGTCACAGGAGTGGAGTAGGAATCAAAAGGGCCCCAATAGGGTTCTTTATCTGAGTGCTAGTCACCAGGGAGTGGGAGGAACGCTTTGATAGCATTAGAAGGATTAGAAGGCATGCCTTATCAGAGAAGGTGTGGCCTTGTTGGAAGAAGGGATGGTGGGCTTTGGGATTTCAAAAGCCCATGCTAAGCCCAGTTCTCTCTCTCTGCTCACAGATTAGGATGTAGCTCTCAACCTCTTTTCTCCACCACCTTCCATGCCACCGTGTTTCCTGCCATCGTGGTAATGGACTAAGTCTCTGGAACTCCCAGCAAGCCCCCCAACTAAATGCTTTCTTTCATAAGAGCCGCCTTGGTCATGGTGTCTCTTCACAGCGATAGAACAGTGCCTAAGACAGACGACGACCCTGAGAACTTGCCAGCTGCTTAAGTGCACTCTTTTGCAGTCGGATGTGCAACAACCCATAATATTCAGGCCTGTGCTGTGTAGGCATTAGCTTGGATCACTTTCAGCATGATACCAGCATCTATGAAAAGACTGGAGAAAGGCAGCTGCGCTCTGACCACGAAGGAGAGCAGCATCCTAGCTGGTGCATGACTCACCGCTTTGCAGACTGAGATCTCAGGCCACATTTTCATGTCGGACGCCTCACCCCTGGCTACGCATCAGAGTAATGGTGGATCACCTGCGGAATCTCTCATACTTCCAAAACTGGCAGTGCTGTTATTCCTCAAATCAGTATGTCTATCTGTCATAGGTCCAGCATCTCCTCATCACGAGTGACATGGAAAGGTGCCAAGGAATCAAATGCACTGTAAGCAAAGCCTACTGTCGTTTTTTCAAGTGGATGCTAAGGGGTATATGCTGAGTGTTTTCCAACAACTACTGGGTTACACGCAGTGTAGCTAATTAGCTCGTCGTCTCCAATGGAACTGTTTCCATAAACATTCTGCCAGCTATAGAACGCCATGTGTGTCTGTTAAAATATGTTCCAGGATTAGTTTGTCATTCCCTGTAAAAAGCCGAATGGTTCTGTAGCGCCCATGCCATCACAAGACAGTATAAGAGCCAGAAACTTAGCTGGAGACTTTAAAAACACATAGACAGAGGCACACAGGGAGAGACACGGACATGGGTCATCCTAGATACCAAAGTCCCAATGCCAACTTTATCGGGCTCAGGGAAAGCTTATATAGAGATCCTTAGCCACGCCCAGCTCTTGGCTGCAGACTCAACAGGCTCAGACCAGCTACAGGCGGGGTCTCGTGCTCAGGGCAGCTGCAGGCGGGGGTCTCGTGCTCAGGGCAGCTACAGGCGGGGTCTTGTGCTCAGGGCAGCTGCAGGCGGGGGTCTCGTGCTCAGAGCAGCTGTAGGCGGGGGTCTCGTGCTCAGACCAGCTGCAGGCGGGGTCTCGTGCTCAGTTCGCTCCAGCAGGCAAAAGGTCGAGGCAGGCAAAGAAAGTCAAGGGGCTAGGGGTCTGCCAGCCCCCAACATTTCCCCTCCAGTGAAGAGTTTTACTGAATCTCAGGATTTAGTGAGAAGACTGCTATATTTGTGATTTGATGTTTGTCTAAGAATACTGGAGATGCAGCAACAGTCAGAGGCATGCGATATCAACACATCAATAGATGGAAATCATGCGGGCAGCGGATGTTGCTTCTGAACCCAGACAAATGCTAAGTAATTGGCGGCAAATACCGAACATTTTATCAAACCCCTAACTGCAACATGCTTAAGCAGAGTAGATGGAGCTGACCTTTCAGGAATGGTTCATTAAAGCCGAGCTGCTACCTTCCTTTACAATGAATATTTAATATAATTTAATTTCAAACTTATTTAATACAGGTGATACGGAATGGATACCAGTGATTCATTAAGGCATTATTTACTTCCTTCCTCAAAACATTCATTGAGATTCTAGAGAGACGACTTGGTGGTTAAGAGCGCTGACTGCTTTTCCAGAGGACCTAGAGGTTTGATTTCCAGGACCAACTTGGTGGTTCACAACTGTAACTCCAGTCCCAGAAGTTCCAGGGCCCTCTTCTGGCTTTCGTGGATACTAGGCATGCATTTGGCTTATACCTATACAGTTAGGCAAAACACTCAAACACATAAAACAAATACAATTTTTTAAACATGCATTGAAAAATTGAAGAGGCAATAAGGAACATTTTAAGAGCTCCAGAGTGCTGAGCAGTGTGGCACACACCTTTAATTCAGTACTTGGGGAGGCAGAGTCAGGTGGATCTCTATAGGTTTGAGGCCAGCCTGGTCTACAGAGTGAGTTTCAGGACAGCCAGGGCTACACAGAGAAACCTTGTCTCAAAAAAGAGGAAGGAAGAGGAAGGAAGGAGGAGGAGGAGGAGGAGGAGGAGGAGGAGGAGGAGGAGGAGGAGGAGGAGGAAAGAGACGCACCCTGGGAACTTTACAGTGACATTTGTAGGTAAAGCATGTGTTCCATACACTAATGAGCAGACTAAGTGCATCTTCCAGGTACCACTCTCCCATGTCTAGAAGCAATCATTTTATCCCACAATTATGAATGATGGAAACTCTGGATTTCTAATTCCTGATGAGAAATAAATCTATAGAACTGAGGTTTTAGAAATCATGGAGATGGAAAATTGAGGAAATATGGAAAAATGAATAGAAAATAAACTTTGAATACAAGGGTACAGCTGAATGGATAAAATAATTTCTAATAGTCTATATAGAACAGGAAGATAACTAGAGGTGATAATTGAACATTTCAAGATATTAGTAAGATTTTAAATATTCTGAACTGAAAAAAAATAGATCTATGCCTGAGATTGTGGGCATACAAATTACCCTGACCTAAACATTATACATTATATGTATAAATGTATTGAAATATATACCCTATCTATTTCACCAATATTCAATTACTTTGAATTGATTAAAAATAGCCATTAATTTCTAAGGAAAATATAACCCAAATACTTATATTTTGTACATGAGAAATCAAGGAGTATCTGTTTTTATTGTCATTACATTATATTACTGCGTGGGGGGGGGCACCTCCATGCTATGGCAGGCCAATAGAGGTTGGAGAACTTTTGGGAGTCAATTCTCTCCTCCTGCCATGTGAGTCCCAAGGATCAAATTTATGCCATTGGGCTCTACGGCAAGCACTTTTACCTCCTGAGCCCCCTCACCAGACCAGAGAATGTATGTTTTGGAGAAGATAGATTATTTCCCACCAAGAACAAGCTCCTAATTTCTACCACAGGGAAGGGTCTGCCAGAAATAGTCCTGAGCCATGCACTATGGCTCTAAACCAAAGTTCTACACACTCGCCTCTGGGAGATTCTCAAATGAGCACCACATTGGAAAGCAAAAATTTCTTTTAGTGTAAGATACCACCATCTATATCTAGGAGAGAGAAAGCCATTGATGAATTCAAAAGCTCCTCACTAATCTCAGCATCCCTCCAACTGGTTTGTGATCGCTTTAGGAGATGCCCATAAGTAAAATTGGATAGGAAGTCTTTCAG
>NC_022028.1:36085805-36113084 GCF_000317375.1 Microtus ochrogaster | reverse complement strand
GAAGCCTGTGCATCTGCAGGTCCCCTCCCATCTCACATGAACATGAAGTCAGTAGTACCTCTATCCAGTTGCTGGCTCTAGTAGACACGACTACATGAGGCTGTCCATTCCATGTCCAGATAATTCACACTAAAGCATTTGCAGAGGGAGGCAGGGTTGGTGCTATTCTCCATCTGAGCAGGCATGCTGGCGTGTGTGGACTGTATACAAAAGAGCTGAACCTTCCTCTTTCCCCAAACACTCTTGAAATCTCAGCTCAGTTACTTCCCTTTACATTAAGAAACCAATTCTTTTAGATTCACTTTATTTCACCACTAAAACTATGCTATTGTTACAATAAGGAAGTTAATGTTTGTATAAAAACTATTTTACCCTAATTAATATTACTTTCGGCTGTTTTATGGGATAAAGAACTCATTCTTTATAATTAAAAACATAAAGAGAGAGCTGTGGTATTGTGTGAACAATTTTAACAGTTTCCTCTACTGCGCCTAGATCGTTAGCAAAAATAAACAGTATCTCTGTTTGCTATTTGTCTTTAAAATTGATTCTGAGAGACAATGCATGTCGCCAATGAGCTTCTCAAGCAAGGTGAGTTAGCACAGGTTATCTCAACCTCCACAGCACATCATGTGTCATTCTAGATTTCTATGCAATAGGGGAAAGTGTCGCTTTTAGAACCCAGTAACTAAAAAAAGAAAAGAAAAGAAAATTAAGAACCCGGTAACTAAGAATAGCATCTGGTGCTAAATGCCTATAAATACACCATGTATTTATTCTCTTGGAGCTGGAGAGATGGCTCAGTGGTGAAAACACTTTGACTTGTGCAGAGAGAACCTGGGTTTGATTTCCATCATCTACATGACAGTTCACAACATCCACCGCTGCAGCTCCAGGGGATCTAACATCCTCCTCCAGTCTCCACCCACACACACCAACACACGGACACCGGGACCGGGACACAGGTGGTACTGAAAGTGCCAGAAACTTCTAACAGGATAAACACCAAGAAAACCAAGTCAAAGTAGATTCTAATAGTATTTCTGAAAGAAAAAGAGAAATCTTTTTTTTATAAAATTTTGGGGGTTTTTTTTTTCAAGACAGAGTTTCTCTGTAGCTTTTGGTTCCTGTCCTGGAACTAGCTCTTGTAAGACCAGGCTGACCTCGAACTCACAGAGATCCACCTGCCTCTGCCTCCCGAGTGCTGGGAATAAAGGCGTATGCCACCACTGCCCAGCTGAAAAATAATTTTTAAAATGAGACAGGGGGGAAGTTCATAAAGTTAAGAGGTAGCAGTAAGACTGGTGGCTAGAGCCTCAACAGACGCCATGCAGTCCAGAGGTTAAAGAAGCAACTTGCCGAAAAGAACTCATTTCCAACTTAAAGCCATATGCACAGAATTAAAACATCAAGACAAAGGTGGCTGCTTCTCGGTCTGAAAGTGATGGAGTAAAACATGTTAAACTGTTGTTTTCACAGATAACAAAGAAAATAGCAGCCGTGGAGGTCACGTGGTAATGATGGAAAGCAAGCAGAAGCCAGAGAAAATCTAATTCACGCTGAGAGATACCATCATGTGGCATTTCTTCTGAAGGTGGAAAAATAAAATCTCGTGGAAGAGAAAACTACAGATAGACAGAACTTTGAAACCTCACATGAGTTTTTCTAAAACCCCACAGCATGCACTGGGCAATGCCAAAGGCCCAGCAAGTACAAATATAAGTATAAATAAACTTTTCAAGAGGCTGTACTATTCTATTAATTGTACTCTTTTCGGGAACAGTGGCCTCCGTGCTAAATAGTTTTGGTCAACACATCAAATAATCCTTTTAAGTGCCTCAGAACCCATACTATGAAACTAAAGACTATATCCCAAAGACTAACAGTCCTCTGTAAGACTGATGGGGAAATTAAACAGACTTAACCTTTTTAAAAGGTTAAACGAACCCTCTGGTGTCTGCTTAGTTATCAACCATTCGCTGAAGCAAAACTTAACAGTCTCTGGGGTAAGATAGAAGAATACAGAACCTCTAGTTGAGTCAGCAGTTGCCAGGTGTGTATAATCAAAACCACACAGACAAAAAAAAAAAAAAGGTGTTTCTCAGACATAAAGCAATATCTGTCAGTAGAAACAGAATCCATGTGGTCAAGAGGCAGGCGGATCTCTGTGAGTTCGAGACCAGCCTGGTCTACAAGAGCCAGTTCCAGGACAGGCTCCAAAACCACAGAGAAACCCTGTCTCAAAAAACCAAAACAAAAAAAAAAAAAAAAAGAATCCATGTGGTCAGATAGCACAGTTAAAAAACAAGGACGCTAAGGCAATTGTTGTATATATGCTCTAAATGGTAACTTTAGAGAGACTCTTCTCAAGTTTACAGTACTCTTAAACAAGTTTTTACAGACATAAAAAAAAAATCTATAAGGGGCTGAAGAGATGGCTCAGAGGTTAAGAGCACTGGCTGCTCTTCCAGAGGTCCTGAGTTCAATTTCCAGCAACCACATGGTGGCTCACAACCATCTATAATCTGGTGCCCTCTTCTGGCAGAACACTGTATACTTAATAAATAAATAAAATCTTTAAAAAAAATCTATACATAAAGAGGCAAGCCAAAAAGTTTGATTCATTAAGATTAAGAACATTTGTGGTGATATTTTGTTTGTGAGAGTATAGTTACTGATTGAGGCATAAGGGCTACTTATGGGATTTTAGCAATGTTCCTTTGTTGTTTTTGTTCTGTTCTTTAATGTCCTTTTTATATATTTATGTGGACCTGTGGGTCTCAATGTGCACATGCACCACATGAATGAAGTACCAACAGAGGGCAGGAGAGGGCACAATCCCCTAGAACTGTAGAAACAGAAGGTTGTGAGCTGTCATGTTGGTACTGGAATTTGAATGTGGATCCTCTGTAGCAGCATCCAGCACCCTTAACCACTGAATACTTGTTTGTTTGCTTGCTTGCTTGCTTGCTTGCTTGCTTGCTTGCTTGCTTGTTTTGAAACAGGGCACTATGTACGCTTGACTGTCCCAGAGCTCACAATGTAGACCAGGCAGAACTCAAACTCACAGGGATCCATCTGCCTCTGGCCCAGAACTCACAATGGACACCAGAGGCAGAGAAGCAGAGGCAGGTGGACCTCTGCCTCTGCCCCTGAGTGGTGGCATTGAAGGTGTGCCACCACACCCCCAAGCCCTTAGTGATATTTTAGTCCTTGATCTGCACGGAGATTACATGAACCTGAGTGCAGAAAGTGAAAATATATTGAGGAGATCCCAATAGAGTATGTACCTTTATGAATATATGCTATTCTTCAACAAACCACTAAGTAACAATTATGTATGTGGCTTAGACGCAAGATCTGCAGAGTGCAGGGAAGTCGTGGCTATTCAAAGGGAGTATGCACGATACGGGTAAGTTCTTAGCTAATATCTATGTCAGTCTGTAAATAATCTAGAAACTATTTGAATAAAATTTCAGATTTAGTTCCTTGCTTGTGTCCTGATGTACGAGTACATGTACATCTATATCTTATGGTGTAAGATGAAGAGGGACTGGGAGCCGTCTCGGCCTCGTGGACCCTTTGGCTGCATCTCCCTCCATGTATCCCCTTTTCTTCATCTGCTCCTGTACTATCCCTGCTCCACCTTCTGCAGGCACGCTCTCCAGGGAACACAGATGTTCTCCTTTTTACCACTTTCGACTCATAAGTAAATCCACTGAAGGCAATAAAACAGGGAAGGACAGAATCTCATAATTAGACTAAAACTACTCTAGGTCTCTGTTAATTTTATGAACCACTCTCAAAGATCTTCTTGAAAATAAGTCAATAATTACATCAATAAAACCACCCTCCACTTCTAATCCTGTTTTCACTTTTCCCAACACCTCACAGTGACTGGTTGCTTTTCATTAGCCCTTCATATGCCACTAGACAAGGGCCATTTAATAAAAGAGGGCAGAGGCTGTTTAAAATATGCTTCCAGCGTCACACGAAGTCACTTAGATCGTAATCCATTCTTCATTGTTTCGGCTCCACCACAGAGCTAACATTCCTTCCAAGTTGGGGGCACAATGTCCTCACTGTGGCTTTCTGCTTTCCACACAGTGGGCATTCCTTGGGTTCCAGAAACGCGCTAGTCCGTGCTTCCCTCCCTCCCCTAAAGGGGTAGTGGTTCCCTTCCACTTGTCAAAAGAATCAGAGAAAAGCACTTCAGCAAGTGTGTCTGTTGTATGTGCTACATATGACATGCATACATATAGCTATATATTAGATATACGTATTCCATGCTATAATAGAAAACCATGCATCATTTACTGCACAACCCCAAAACCCCGACTTCTCTGAGAATTTCCTTTTTACTGATAGGCGGGTGGATAAAGAAACTGAAAATGGGGGGGCTGGAGAGATGGCTCAGTGGTTAAGAGCCCAGGTTGTTCTTCCAGAGGTCCTGAGTTCAATTCCCAGCAACCACATGGTGGCTCACAACCATCTGTAATGAGGTCTGGTGCCCTCTTCTGGCATTCAGGCATACATGGAGACAGAATGTTGTATACATAATAAATAAATAAAATCTTTAAAAAAAAAAGAAAGAAACTGAAAATGATGTGGCTTCGATTCATCTTTGTTTTAGAAGAAGCAGTCCTGTCATTTGCTACAACCTAAAAACAGAGCTAAGTGAAATAAGCCAGCCCCAGAGTGCCAGTGCGACGGCTCAGCAGGTAAAAACAGGTTGTCCTGCATGCCTTCACCTGAGTTAGAGTCCCAGATCCCACAGTGGAAGACAAGACCCAACCCCCAAAAGGTGTCCTCTGGGTCGCACACACATGCTGTGTGCATACACACATATGCATGCACGCACGTACATAGACACTCCACATGCACATATAACAATAACTAACAAACGCAATTTTAAAAGGAAAAAATGGGAGAAAAGCCAAATACAGTGATTACCATGACAGGGTGAGAAGATGGGGGACGGTGAAGGGCAGAAGGTGTCAAAGGGGGGAGAGTGGAGCTGGGGCTCTAATGAACTGTGGGGCTGCAGTGAGGCCGAGTAAGGAACCATCTTGAACCAGGGCATTCAGTGTTTTGTCACCAAAAGGTGGGGATTAATCATGTGAGAGGAGGTCTGCACCCCCGTACCCCACTGTAGAAACTGTTCGCAGCATGAATCCCATGACACTGTGCTGCGCACCTCATATGTACACAACAGAACTGACTTTAAGAGTACGAAACCAAAAATTACAATATAAACATAATCCCCTAGATCTGTATTTGGTTTAAAGTTGACTGGCTGTTATGTTTATTTTTATTATGAAATTCTCTCTCTCTCTCTCTCTCTCTCTCTCTCTCTCTCTCTCTCTCTCTCTCTCTCTCTCGCACACAAGCACGTGCCAAGGGTGTCCACGAGATAGCTCAGGCTGGCCAAGAACTTGCCATCCTTCAACCACAGGCTCCTGAGTACTGAAGTCACAGTACCACCATATCCGGCTATTTCTGATTTTTTTAAAATTGTACTAGGGTTTAGCGGAGAAAAACATTTAAACAACTCAGACATTTTTTATGAAGTTGAACAAAAAAGTTCTAGTTTGTTTTCCCTCCCAAAATAGTTTCAGCAAAAGTAATAAATATAAAATCATCAAATAGTTCTTTTTAAGATATCTTTCAGGACTAGAAAATGGATCCATGGATATAGTGGTTCCAGAGCAAACATGAGGACCTGGATTATGATCCCCAGCACCCACGTGAAAAGGGAAAAAATACCTTGGGTGTGGCAATGCAATCTATCACCCTAGCACTGGAAGGCTGAGACAGGCAGTTCCTGTGGGCTCGATAGGCAGCTAGCCAAAACTACAAGGTCCAGATCCAGTGAGAGACCCTGTCTCAAGTAAATAAATAAATCATTTATACATAGATATAGGCAGACAAACAGATAGATAGATAGATAGATAGATAGATAGATAGATAGATAGATAGATAGATAGATAGATAGATAGACAGACAGACAGATAAATGATGGATAGATGATGGATGATAGATAGATAGATAGATAGATAGATAGATAGATAGATAGATAGATAGATAGATAGATAGATAGATAGTATCTATGATACATACATACATACATACACAGACAGACAGACAGACACTCCAGCATCCACCTCTGGCCTTCATGTATGCCTGTGAAGAGCAACTGAACAAATGAACCTTCATAGGCACAAATTAAATTTTTTTAAATCTTATTTTAAATATCCTGAAGATGAGACTTGTAATCTTTGGGGGGGGCGGGGGGGTTGATTGTTGTGTTATCATAGTAAAACATCAAAAGGCAGAATATGTGCTTTTATTATGTAACATAGGCAAAGCACAGCATGGAGTATGTGTGGTTTTCACAAAGCCTTACCCAAAAATGGGGGAGAGGGGCTTGGTAAACCTAAGTTTCCAAACACTGAAAAGTAGAAAATATATTTCTGAGCCCATCAGAGAAGAAATGTCTCCTAACTGTTCAAAAAAAAAAAAAACTTTACAATCCGTTGTGTATGGGCAAAGGCATCTCTCATTTCATTAAACCTCTCCGGTTATTATGGAGAAGCTGCAAATATATTTCTGAGCCCATCAGAGAAGAAATGTCTCCTAACTGTTCAAAAAAAAAAAAAAAAACTTTACAATCCGTTGTGTATGGGCAAAGGCATCTCTCATTTCATTAAACCTCTCCGGTTATTATGGAGAAGCTGCAATGCAGTATTGTTGGAGGTGGGGAGCTGTATTCAGAGACTCGGTAACCAGAGAAGAGCCAGGGCTGGGACTCCACCTTGGAGCTGCCTAAAGAGCCACCCTGCCTCCCACAGCTCGCTCTTCACAGCTGTGTGCAAGACTAATAGACTCGAGCCTGCAAAACAAAACAAAACAGCCACAACCCACAAACCCACTGCAGCAGCTAACACCCTGAGGATAGGCAGGCTGCTCCTGCCTTCCTTCAGAATACTCACTCTCTCTGCGAACTTCCTGGAGGGCAGCTGTGAGCTCTTCCTTGAAAGCCCTTGCTTCCTTGGCGATCTTCTCCCCCTTGTCTAACAGGTTCCAAGTTGCTTCCTCCACAGAAGCCAGGAGAACTCTGGCTCTCTTAGAGCGTCCCTTTTTCCTGTTGGAAGGGTTCTGCGGACAGTTGACAAGTGTGGTAACCTAAAATTGGAGGAAACACCAGGAACTTACTGAACGTCTGGTAGGGGGAACCCAGCCTGGAGAGATACCAGTGCAGAAGAAACAGAATCATGTCCCAGTAACAAGACTCATTCGGGGGGGCTGTTGTTACATTCCTTCAAGGGCAGCCACCGGAATCCCAACTGAAGGTTAGAAAGGAGAGTCCTGGTTATGGACCCCATCAAGTTTTACTACTGATAAAAGCCTGAGAGGGCTCTGGGTGTGTGGGAAAGAGTCGTGTTTAGTAAAGACGTGGAGCGATGGGCACGGTACACCGGTGACGTGGCTCAGTGCATAGGGTGCTTGACTGGCAAGCATGAGATCCTAAGTTCGAGCCTCAGCACAGCTCGCACCAGGTGTGGTGGCGCACATCTGCTATCCCAGCCCTGGGATGGTGGAGGTAGAAAGATACCGGGAAACAGCAGTGGGGAGATAAAGCGTTCAAGGTCATGATCCACTCACAGAGGCTCAAGGACCTTCACAGGCCAAGGGCAGTAAGATTGAAAGACAGAGGGAGTGGACGTCTGCAGTGAAATATTACTTGCTGGACGCAGCAGGCCATTGCACAGGTGAGCGAGCCTACAGCAACTGTGACTGTAAACACAAGCCTGTGCAAGATCGAGTCGGACAAAACCCCACAGTGGATTGGGGACCGGCTATGGAGTTGCAACCCTCGTTGAGGAGCTATTAGCAATGGATGGATGGTGGGAGAAAGAGAGTCAGTTTTCTCCAGAAACTCGGGCCCTGAGAGACTAGCCATACTCCCGATAGATGGTCCTACCCGCACTCATGTGCAGGCATCGCTAAGTGGGCTCAGTGGGTTTTTAAAAAGAAAGAGCACATAAAGTTGGGAAGGAGAAGTGGTGGGAGAATAAGGGAGAAGTGGGAGAGGAGGGAATGGGGAGGTAGATTTGATCAGAACACATTATATGTGTGCATGAACTTCTCAATTTAAAAGGGGGAATATATTTAAAAAACAAAGTTCATACTATTACTTTATGAGAAATATCCATTGCTTCCATTTCTTAATTAAACCTTGGGTCCCAGAAGAAATTCTGGGATAAAACTTTTATATAGCAGAAAAATTACTTGAATCCAGTGTATGAATTAGGACACCTGGGGCTCCTGCTGAAATCGGAGCTCCCATGATAAGCCAGTGAGAGGCTATGTTAATTAGCTAGGCTGACTCTTTCCACAAGGCATACACCTATCAAATCACCATCGTACCCCCTCAATATACACATTCATTTGCCGACTAGAAACAAGTAAGCAGAGCCAGTGAGGTGGGTAAAAGTACTTGCCAAGTATGCTAATGACCAGAGTTCCATCCTGGGAGCCACAGGAGAAGGAGGACACTAATGCCTGGCAGTTGTTCTCTGGCCTCCACAAGCACTCCATGGCACATGTGCCCACACATAGTATACATATGCATGCACACACACATTAACAATAAATAAAATTGAAAAATAAGGGGCTGACTATGAAAATCAGTGTGGTAGTTCCTCAGGATGCTGGGAACAGATCTATCTACCTCAAGATCCAGCTCTATCACTCTTGGGCATCTCCCCAAAGGACTCCACATCCAACTACAGAAACACTCACTCATCAATATTCATTGCTGCTCTGTAAATAGGAGCTGGAAATTGGAGACAACCTAGAT
The DNA here is from genome assembly GCF_000317375.1 of Microtus ochrogaster. Taxonomy (NCBI): domain Eukaryota; kingdom Metazoa; phylum Chordata; class Mammalia; order Rodentia; family Cricetidae; genus Microtus; species Microtus ochrogaster. The sequence continues at coordinate 36,104,221 of NC_022028.1, read as the reverse complement.
GTCCATTAGCAGATGACTGGATAGTGAAAATGTGGTCCAGCGACACAGTGGTCAGCTAGTGTAGGAGGCCCTTCTGTCTTTATGTTGCTTTCGTTGGTTAATAAAGAAACTGTTTTGGGGGGCTGGAGAGATGGCTCAGAGGTTAAGAGCATTGCCTCCTCTTCCAAAGGTCCTAAGTTCAATTCCCAGCAACCACATGGTGACTCACAACCATCTGTGATGGGGTCTGGTGCCCTCTTCTGGCCTGCCGGCATACAGACAGAATACATGACCAACAGGGAAACATCTTGGAAGAAGCCTTTGTTTTCTTACTATGAAAATAAGAACAGGAGCTGGAGATCTACTCAGCCGCTTGCCTGGCATGTACCATGACCTGGGTGGATTTCCCCATATAACTGACTACCTATAATCCAGGCTTCGCGGCCTACACCTGTAATCCTGTAACAGTTCAAGTCCATCCTCAACTACATAGCCAGTTGGAGGGTCCAGATCTTATCTCGGACAGAAAAAAAAGAAAGAGTGGGGGAGGAGGCGAGAAGGAGGAGGGAAATCCCATTATCCAGTTAGACTACAAATTGGCTAAGTGCGGTCCAGTGCTTTCACAATTCATAATGAGACACGCTGCGTGCGTATTTTCTAGTCTGTGCACAATGGAGGTACAAAAATTGGCCACCACAATCCCTGTCAAAGGTGCTTTCTTTAGGCCTAATCTTGTCTCCCCCGCCCCAGCCTCCACCTCCCACGTGAGTGTGATGTGGGCAGTTCACAGCACACTGGGATGCTTTACCAGCAGCTGAAGGGCACCTAGAAGATGACAAGCAGCCTGGTGGACCACCGGGGCTTTCACAGACACCAAACGGCAAGATTCTCTGCCCCTGTTTGCAGAGTTAAAAAGTTTTTGTCTAGATTAACGCCTATATTAAAACTCCGGTTTGAAGCGGAGCAGAGTGTCTCGTCCGAAAGGTTCCCTCCCACTGCGCCTAAGTGCACAGTTTTCCACGGCACAGTCTATTGTTGAATCCTCCAAGCACCAAATGCTTCCCGCAAAACACCCTAACCTTTGAAATTAAAATGAGCGTCCTAGAAATGCTTTGTTCTTTATACTAAATGCCACAGAAGTGAGAATTGTGAACGAGAACATTGTATAAGAGCATTATGCTTATGTTTAAAAAAAAATGCAATTGTGACTTGTAAGCTGTTCACTTGTGTATGTAGTTTGAACCCAAATCTTCTTTTAAAGCACCCCAATATAGCTATTTAATATTGGCTAATGTTAAGTGACATTTCCAATGACTCGTTTTTACCTGTTCAGAAAGAGACCTCAATTCACCCAAGGGCTGTCACCTACTCCTGTCAGCCACTGTGACTAAGCACAGCAGGAGTGCCTCACCCAAGAGGAGGGGTGCCTGTGTTATTGGAAAAGGTCTCTCATCTCGGAAGGAAAACCAGCAACCAGTATAATTCACTTTAACATATTCTGTAAAATCATTCCTCTTTCTTCATTTTCCTTTACAGTACAGAGAGCTATTTCTATAACGGATGCAAAACTTGGGGTTGAACCTGCAGCAGAGATGATCCTACAGAATCCATTATATTTTACCTCCTTTATATTTTGTCATAAATACATAACCTTCCCTTTCCCTCATTTTTTTTTGGTGGGGGGGAATTTTAGAAGATTTTTAAATTTGGGAAATCTCTAGGCTTGTAGCTTTATTGAGCAGGCACGGGTTTGTTCACTTGCTTTTAGTCTGTACCCTTGTCCTTTGCTACAAAAACACCTTCACCGAAGATAAAAAGGAAATGCATTACATTGAAGTATTGGAATGTCATTCATAATGAAGCCTGTTATTTTATACAGTTAGTATATGCTTATAAATAATAATAATAAACCAGTTCTGGTGGCACAGGCCTGTAATCCAACCTACTTGGGAGGCTGAGACAGGAGGATCATAAGTTCAAGGCCTGTCTGGGCTGTATGTATATATATATATATATATAATTATACATATGTAGCAGGGAGATGGGCTTAGGGGTGTGGCTTGACATTAGGATGCTTATGCTTGCCAAGAATGTTCAAGGTCTGATCACTAATAATACAAATAATTAAATAATAATAAAAAATACAGGAAGAAGGCCTCCTCTCATAGAAATGATCTTAAGTTAGCTGTCTCAAGTAATATGTAAAGAAGAAATTCCTACTTTAATTCTGAAAGTCAAACATTTCATGCAACCAGATGTATCCTAAGTGGTGTGCAGTCACTATGCGTTGAATGTTAGAGTGCCAGGAAGCAGTCTGTGTGATGTTTCTCATCAGGTGTACTGGGCCGTCTCCTCGCACAACCCACAGTGCACTGGACTCTAATCCAGATGGATTTCTCTAGTTGCTCCAAAGACACTGAGGATTGAACTGGTATCCTTAGTGAACCAACCTCCGGCTTGACCTTGTAGCAAGCCACGCCAGTACGCGATAGGAGTAGTAGGAACTATGATAGGCACCTGTGGTTTGCTCTTGCTTGGTGCACGAGTGTAGTGATTGCTTTGACTCCCGGCTCCCGACACTTGCTCCATGGGAAGTGTTTAAATGCCAACTGGAGTACCACATTTCTGCTCCATAGTTGTGTTCTTTCCCAAACTCTAATTTCTTCTTCATACTCTGCTATCACCATGGTATTAAAAGGCCATGTTAACAGACATCTCTTTTCTTGTTGATGAGCTAAAATGCTTTGAATTTTTAACCTTCCTCTGGTAGCTCACAGGAACCTTCAGGGCTACTTTTGTTCCTTTCAGTTAATTTTAATTTGTGTAATAAGATACATGACATTTAAGCCATGTTAAAATTAAAAGTTAAAAGGCTTAACTTTGCCGGGGTTTTGAAAGAGATTAGGAAAGTAGAAAAGAAGAAAATTCATAGAGAAGTTCAATGGTGACCTGTCAAAAAGACTCCCAGGGCTTGGGAGCGGGAGGAGAGGTCTTCTTCAAGCCTCTGATCAATGTAACTATTCTTTACTTCCAAAACCAACCCAGACCTGCTCAACAAAGGTACTAAGGAAGGCTGAGGGATTGCGAACCTTTGCGGGCCTCTGAATCAACGTTCAACAGTCTCCCAAAGTCAACCACCAGCTCCTTTCTGCTCATTTCAAGGCAATAAACATTTATTGAGCACATACTGTGTTGGAAACAGTACTGTGGGGATTTAAGAAATAAAAAAAAAATGAATAAGCTCCAAGACGGTGATGAGGACAGCACACAGGCTGTACTGCAGCAGGAAGAGCAAATTGCTGACACTTCTGTAAGGACAGACAAGGTTCTGCAGAGCCACAGTCACAAAGATGAAATGGGCCTTCCAAGAAGAGCCCTGAAGGACACATGGCTTTCCACCAGGAAATACAGGGGTAAACTAGGTGGTCCTCAACCAGGGGCTGGACTCTGGGTGGGAGGTAGAGAGACAAAAAGATTAGGTCTGGATACTCATCTCAGACATCAACTAGAGAAAAAAAAATAGCTAAAAATCAGGAAAAGAATTTATGGAGCATGGCTTTCATGGGAGGAGGGAGACGCCTTAGCTTGTCTGTGGAGTATGAGCTTCCGGTTTAGATGGAGGAAGAATGTGTGCAGGACTGAAGGGTGAGTAGGATGATTAAGTTTGTGGCCTGATTAACCCTCTGTTCTGGTACTACAGCGTGATTTCTCAGACGCCCTCATCATTTCAGGAGACAATCCAGTTCTGGGGACATGGTTTATCCTGTTTAGGAGTATGCTGTAACTTAACAGAGCGAATCACCATAACAAATATATATATATATATTTTATATATATATATATATATATATATATATACACACACACATATATATACACACACACACACACATTGGGCTTTTATACAAATCCTCACATGTGTGGGAGTGTGTGTGTGTTTTCTAAACCAATTCCCCTAATCATTATCATAAAAAGAAAATTTTTAGAAATTCTAAATAAATAACTCCTCCATGCACAATGTATCTAGAGTTTGATCAGTTCAAAGTTATCTAGAAGCAAATGTCTTATAGCCAGTCTTTTGTGTCAAAAAGAGAGGAGGGTCACAAAATCAGATGGCTTATTTTCAGAGGTGGGCATATTTTCATATTTGTTTTACTTAAACCCTCATGTTAGTTCATTTGCTAGGGATACTAAAAACCAAATGCCACAGATTAGCAAGTTTACACAACAGAAACTTAATTTCTCTCAGTTCTAGAAACCAGAAGTCAAGGACGCTTGGTTCTTTCTGAAACTATTCCTTGGTTTCCAGAAGCCCAGCTTCTAACCATGTCCTCACAGGTTGTTGGGAGCAGTGACTCTCCAGATCCTGAATTTCTTGTAAACAACTTGTTTTCCTCTGCTCTGAGACAGCCTGCAGCTGCTCTGAGCACGAGACCCTCGGGAGTTCCTGATGGCAGGGGAGTGGTTGCTGGTGGGTTCGGCTGGGGCGTGGCTATCCCTATATAAGCTTCCCCTGAACACAATAAAGGGAGCATTCTTGGGGCATTCCTGTTTCAAGGATGACCCGTGTCTCTGTCTTTGTGTGTTTCAATCTCCAGGCCCGACACTGGCAAAAGGTCCTATAGTGCAGGCGCCGCATACCATACTATCACGTGGTACAGGCTGGCACTACAACAGGTCACAGGGACACATTTCTGTATGTCCACATGCATCACGATCTCTATTTATCATGAGTGTGTGTGTGTGTGTGTGTGTGTGTGTGTGTGTGTGTGTGTGTGTGTGTGTGTGATGACTGTGTATAAGTGTAGGGGTGTCCATGTACCGTGACTCACAAGTGGAGCCAGATGGGTAGCTTTATGGAGTTGGTTCTTCCCTTCCACCGGGGTTCTGAGGGTCAGGCTGAGGTGCCAGACTTCTACAAAAGGCCCTTTGGTGCATGGTAATAGCAACCCTTGAGGAAATGTCACCAGTCTACAGAGAATTCTAGACCAGCCATTCCACAGAAGTAAGTTCAAAGGTCATCACACTAATCCCAAGACCCAGTTTCTCACCGCATAAACACATAAACAGGATACACCCCGGCCACCTATTTCTTGATCATTTTGTGTAAGGGACAGAGTAGTTACCAAAAGACACTGTTGAAATCATTGAATCACAGCACTTCACCAACTTGCTAGCTGAATAATGTATCCCATCCCCATGGGCAGGTGCTGATGAGGAAGGCCAGAACGTATAAAATATAAAGAAGCAAACGTGTCCTGTGGGCAAATTTGTAATCCCCTACAAGCATCAAAAAGAAAGGCAACTTTAAATGTTTATAGCTGCTGTGAAATGCCTTCTCATTTCAGAAATATTAAAATGCAAGGTGAAGGATATAGAAAATGTGTCTAACCTGAACAAAATTGATATCTTATGAATCCAAGCTAAGGATACAAATCATTTCTGTTAAACACAAAAACCCATCTGCGTACTGGAGAGTTGACTCGGGAGTTAAGAGCATTTGCTGCTCCTTCTGGAGGAACTGAGTTCTGAGTTCGGATCCCAGAACCCACGCCAGCCAACTGCAGTCATGTGTACATATACAACATTTTTAATTAAATAAATCTTAGAGTCTGCAAACTCACATATCATATTTAGTGAGTCTTTATTTGCAATGTTCGCTTTCATGGCTATCTATCATATACCATATATATATATATATATATATATATATATATATATATATATATATATATTCAGTTATAAAGTTAGAAAAACATAACAAGGCAGAGTTTTAGGGCAAGCTTTAGACCTAGAGGAAGAGCTGTCCTTGTCATTGGCTGATATAATGTCCAGCTCAGCAATCCCCACATCGCAATCACCTGGGAGCTTTCAGGATGACTGCCTGGCACTACTCCCTGAGATTCCGATTTAGCTAGCTTTGTGTGGGGCCTGTGCGTCAGGATTTTTTTTTAAAGCCCCCCAGATGATTTTAGTGGGCAATGCAGGCTGAAAACCACTGGGCTAACAGAATCCTCAACAGTAACAGGAATTTTTGGAATTGCCTGGTTAGCACTCTGCTGCCAAAGGAGACTTTTGTGTCTCTCATAGGATTTGGTCACAAACAACTCCACCACAGTTTGTATCCCATGAGGCTTTCAACTGAGTGTGAGACAGTACCCATCCTTACAATTTCTTCTGGAGTGAGCGCAGAGTATCTCAGCCAGAAAATGGTCACTCCAGAACAGGGACCTGAAAACTATCCCTGGAGAAAAATCTGGACACGCGCTTGTTTCTGACAATAAGAAATGTCTACTCTCATGCCAGGCCCATTTGTTCAGATATTGTCTATGGCTGCCCTCATACTGTGAGGGCAGCATAACTGCAACACATGAGCTATCAAATCTGAAGCTATTCACTATCTGGACCTACTAAAAAAAAAAAAACCATGAGGGCTGGAGAGATGGCTCAGTGGTTAAGAGCACTGTCTGCTCTTCCAGAGGTCCTGAGTTCAATTCCCAGTAACCACATGGTGGCTCCAAACCATCTGTAATGAGATCTGGCGCCCTCCTCTGGCGTGTGGGTATACATGGAGGCAGAAAGTTGTATACATAATAAATAAATATATCTTTTAAAAAAAAACATGAAGATTGTGGTCATTGGTCTAGAGTCATGGAGGTTGAGCCTATCTCCAGAGATTGCCAGGGGATTCTATGAAGGATTGAGTCACCTGTCAAGCGGCGTAAATGACCACAGCTTCGGAGATGGGACTGTCCTACCATTTCACCGAGACAACCACGATTGCCCCCCTGCATCTCCTAATGAGCAGGTGGGTTGTGTTTTTCAGTGTCTGACACCTGGCTGCCTATAAAATCAGTTTACAAGTGAGGGGAGGCCACATTTCAAAGCTAAGTTAAATGTGCCATCTATGAAGTCACAGAGGAAAAGATGAGCTGTGTTTGAAAGATAAAAACATTCGCGGTGGTACTAAACGTTGTGGGACACACTTATAATCCCAGCACCCAAAAGGCTGACAAAGGGTGACAAGAAGCTAACATGCCGGTGGAGTGGGGACAACAATGTTGGAGCAAGAAGGGAAATACCAGAATTTGATATTAAGCGGGGGAAAAGGGTCTAGGAATCAAACTAAGGAGAGGTGAAGGGGTCCGGCCCTCCTGACACCTGCCGGTGGCTCATCTCAGAGCCCCCAGGTCTGGGGACACTGTGGACACTCTGACAAATGTCACATGTGCTCCAGCTGGAGCCCACAGTATTTCAGTCAACTCACTACTGGTTTTTCTTTGTTTTACTTTAATTTTAAAAAGCAGCTTCCTTTTTCTGAACGATTTGTTTCTCGGGAAACGCTCTATCTAGCCTAGCAGCTTTCCCCGGGGAGCAGTTTCCTGGCTGTGAAGGATGCAGAAGTTGGAAAAGTCACTGTATTAGATATCAACTCAGCTGTTCTGAAGCACCTTCAACTTTAAAACATGATGATAAACTTTATTTCTTCATCCTCCCATAAAAATAACATCGTTATGCTTATTAAGCATTAGGCCTGTAAGTACTGCAAAGACATTTAATTTACTAACTCTTAAGATCATATATTAAAGTAAGAAGTCCAATATTTACTCGGGTAAATATTACTCTACGAGAACATTATGAGTGTACAGAATTGTCTGCAGGACTTCCTTTGACCTTTGAGGTTGGTCGCGGTATCCAGTCTATTGATGGGATAATCAGCAAGGGTGCACGTAAGAAGTTTAGAGATATCAAAGAAGCCCTGCTAGCTTCGTCCCTGTGGCTGTTACTGTAACACTGACCAAAAACAACTTGGAGAGAAAAGACTTTTATTTGACTTACGGTCACGGTCCATTGCTGACTGAAGTTGGGTCGGGAACTCAAGCAAGAACGTGGAGCAGAAACCACAGAGGAATGCTGCTTGCTGGCTTGCTCTCTGACTGGCTCGGAGTCTCGGGCTCAATCAGCTTTATTACAGATGCCAGGACCACCTGCCGAGGGACGCCGTGGCCCATAATGGGCTGGGCCCTCCAGTGTCAGTTACCGATCAAGACAAACCCACCTAGTCACGCCCACAGGCCAATGTGGCCTAGGCAACTCCTCGATAGACTTTCGACCCAAATGCCTCTAGTTCATGCCAAACTGACAAAACTAAGACAGAAATATAAGTAAATGATACTAAGTTCACACAAAATGGGCATGGACAACAATCACAATCTGAAAGAAATAAAGGGAAATTCTGTTCTTGGAGATGAAGAACACCCAAAGGTGACAGAAGTCCTTCTGATGAGTCAGAAGCCAACCAGCTCTGTCTGGAGAAGAGATGGAAATTCGCTCTTTGAGCCCCTTGCAGCCACTTGTATAAACTGACGTATGTGACTGCTTACCTAAATGCTTGCTTTTTCTCTTTCTCTCTCTCTCTCTCTTCCCCTTTTCTTTCTTTCTTTTTGGTTTTGGGACTCAATAAGAAATTTTTCTGAGTTGGAGTACAGCAGAATTCTCCCTAGATGGCTGCGAGAAATTAAAACACTGTGTTTAAAGGAGCTGCCACTGGCACTATTCATGTCTCTCCTTGTGGTGATGGCCCCCATGGACCTATATATTTGAATACTTGTTACCCGGTTGGTAGAAATGTTTGTGAAGGATGAGGGGGTACAGCCTTGTTGGAGGAGGTGTGTCTCTGGGGTGAGCTCTGGGGTACTCAGTGTGTCTATATATGTAAATATTTAGGAGACTGTATGGAAGTGGAAATGGGGCAGAGCCATGAGGTATATGAGAGTTAGTAACGAGAGCCATAAAAATAATGTTCATTACTGACGCTCTAATCCTGTATTTGCCTCTTTAAAATGTGGAACGTATTTAAATCGTAAAAATACATCTGAACTTTTGCCAGAAAACCTTTACAAAGGGATTTATTATTTTAAGAGATTTTAAGACTATTCCTTTAACCCACATTCAATATGAATCTGATGCACGGAAGATTATATTTCGTGGAAAATGAGATTATTGATGGATCCATTACATAATGACTTCAGCATGATCTAGCGGTTTATGTCCCCTTCGGAGAGGCAGCACAGAGGTGCAAGCCCCTGGAAGCGCAGTTCTGCATAAATAGACTTTCTTCACTCCACTGCCACTTTCCGATCTCAAAAGTGATAAAATGCAGATGCCTGCAGTTGCAATCATAAAAATGTAATTGCCGAGAAAAAAAATTATTTCTGACCCATTGGAGGAATTTATTGCAAAGGGATGCACTGTGTAAGTTATCACACTGAGAAAATGAAGGCAAATGATTGAAATCTATCCCGGGCTGAGCCTCCCTGCAAAATGACCTGGTGATTTACCTGTGCTCAAGAGAAAGAAAAAAAAGATAAAAGATAAATCAGATTTGGCAGGGAAGACTCTGATTACTGTAAAAAGAGCAGAATAAAGATTTATGCATAAATGAATTAAGAACTTGGAGTGACAGTATAGTTAGTATCTATGACCAATTACTCCAAAATTAAAGTGTAATTTTGATTTTGAATTATGTGCCAAGATAAGTAATTCCAGTGCAACTTCGCAAGTAAAAGAATTTGACATAAAGATAAACAATGAGGAAACGTGAGAATTTTTTAATGGAGCTACTAAACTGGTGACTTTAATGTAAAGGAGATGCAGTTCTATTAAAATGTATTTAGCATGATCAGTACTGTATCATCTGCTTGCATAAACCATGCAACTATTGAAACTAGAAACTCTCTGGAAGGGGCAAGATAAGGACAGGACCTAGGAGCCTATTGATACAGAAATCAATAAAATTATATATACACATAAATAATTATTATTAAGCAATTTTAGGAAAAGCAATTCTTGCCATTTGTCATTGTGAATGAACCTGGAGACTTTATCCTGACCATATTTTCATTGTTGCAGTCAACAGTGTCCACAGGCACAAAGGAAAGCACTGCACAGTCTCACACGGGAAATCACAGAATAGCACAAAATACTGATTTTCAGGATCTCAAAGAGGGGGTATGGAAAATGGGAAGTTTGATCGAACGATACAAATTCGGGGGAGGGGGGTGTTGACCTAAGAGCCATGGCCTCTCATTTATCACACAGTAAACTAGAACTAAAATATCAAAATATGGGAGAAAGGCAGCTATTTGAAGGGATGATGTGATAGTCTTCCATGAAATAAATGATCATTTGATCATATGAGTAACCATTCTTAGTCAGCACATAAGGCCTGATTTTATGGACTGGACTTTTAAATTTCTTAAAAAAAATGTTTTTATCAGCATAGCTCATGCATAAAATGGGTCTCATGCTGACATTGTCATGCATAGATAAGATTATTTGGGTCACACTCACGCCATCATCATTTCTTACCCCATCCCACACTGTTGGATTTTCCTGATGCAGAGTTGAAGGAATCTGTTCACTGATGCAGATCTAAATATTTTACCTTTAACAGTGAACCTGATAGAGCCAGACTCTCCTCTTGGCCTACCTTCCATAGTGCACCAGGTCCCTTCTTCCAAAGACACTAAGCTCTCAGGGTTCGCTTGGGTAAAAAACTACAGTGGCTTTATATTTGATTATTCAAAAGTGTTCGTGTCTTTTCTGGGGATGCACAGTGGAGCAGCTTTGAGGACAGACACGGGACATGTTCTCACTGAACTCAAATTGAGACCCACTACTGAGAAGGCAATTTAAAACATTTTGGTGACAGCTGAGTTTTATATTAACTATTGCTGTCTAAAAGGCACTAAAACCTGAAATTAGTACTGCTTAAGCCAGTTCCTGAATGCTTTCATGTTGAGAGACAAAACAAAATCTATCTATCTATCTATCTATCTATCTATCTATCTATCTATCTATCATCTCTCTTTCTCTCTCCCAGGCTAAATTCAGACTCAGAGTGTTCCTATCTGTTTCTTCTAGGTGCACTATTATGTCTGGCTTTATTTTGTTTTTTCTGACAAAGTTCACTAAAAAAAATTAGAATCTCCCTGGAGTAGGGCCAAGAAAATTAAAACACATTCAATTTGCTACCAAGGAAGAAACATTAGTGCATTATTTCCTTCTAAGACAGTAAAATAGTGGGTGATTTTCTCAGAACTATACAAAGAATGTAAACTCAGTGGATAGTGCAGGCCTGCCACGCCTCCTATTTGGGAGGATTAGGTAGCCTTGGCAACATATGCATATATGTATACTGAGTATGTATATATATGAACATACATCTGTGTAGGCACATATGTGTATACAAATATTCAGACATATGATGAATTAAGCTCTGGGAATCTAATTTGTGAATAGCATAGTAACTATAGTTAACAACACATATTATATGCTTGGATGAAACAAATCTACAGTTTAGATACACTTTAAGTGTCTTTGCTACACAAATACAAAATAATACTTATGGACAGTGATGAATATATTCATTAACTCAGCTATGGTGATCATTATATGAAGCATATACACACATATATATGAACTAAATGTTATATATATAGATATATGAACTAAATGTTCAGGGGGGAAATGATAGTATTTCTAGCACAATGTTTCTCAGGAAAAAACTCAACCTTATAATAATTTAAAGAAATTACTGTGTGGACAAATGATATATGACAAAATTGACAGATGAGGGGCTGGAGAGATGGCTCAAGATGCTGCAAAAGCAGCAAGTGCTTTTACAGAGGACCCAGAGTTTGGGTCCCAGAACCCATAACAGGTGACTCACAACCACTAGCAATTCCAACCCCCGGGGGTCCAACCTTTTGTGACCCTGAAGGCATCTGCATACTCCTGGCTTACACACACACACACTCAGAAAAATAAGTATTTTTAAGTAATAGACTTTTAAAGGCTGAGTATACAATCCTATAAGGTCAGTTATTTTAAGATAATAAGTCTTAGACTTTAAGTCTACTGGGGTTTTACAAGGAGAACCCTATGAGGATGAAGGCCAAGTGTGCATCCACATAATTCTGTTGTGCTAGAATCTGCTTTATGAGAGAGTTCTTACACACAGCAACTAATCCATAAATTATTAATATTTGTAGTTTCATATGATTTTAATATTGCTAAGACCTATAAGAAAATTTCAGCTGGGGCATTGGCAGAGTGATATGCTGAGCCTCTTGTAAGAACTCAATAAACATTTAAGAATCATCAAGGACAAGAAGGAAGATAAAGTCAGCAGTGCATTAGTGACTGAGAACTCTCTCACAGACAGGAAACGTAGGCACCCAGGTGCCACATCCACAGCGTCTCACATGAACACGATCGCACAGTTAGGAGAGTTTTACCTTTTCCAATTAAATAAGATTCTATCAGAACATTTGCGTTCTCTTAACTATCTAGGTGGAACCAATGTCATTTAGAGAGATGGTTATGATAGCTTTAGAACATACTAGGACACACACAGTTGTGCCCACTGTATCTTTGCCTGCGAATTCCTACCGACTGATACGGCAAGGTACTTGACCAAAGCATCTACTGGTTTCTGTTCGTACGTAAAAGGTGGTTTCTAATAGGCTGTGACGATGCCTTCTGCTGATACCAGCACTGGAAGGAACCCCAACTGAGGCAAGGGGATTGAGGTAAGCCTGGGCTACACAGGGCAACCCTGTCTCAAAAACTAAATAAAATGTAGTTTCTTTACAACCCTTTCTCTGCCCATAACAATATGGCAGCATCCTTCATGACTATCAAGTTCTAAGGGACCTCAAACTCACAGAGATCTGTCTGCCTCTGCCTCCCAAGTGCTGGGATTAAAGGGTGTGTCACCTCTGCCTGGCTTATATACAGCTCTTAACATTATGATACACACATACAATCCCAGAACTAAGGTAGATGAAGCAAGGGGGGGGGGGCATATGTTAGAGGTCACTCTGATCCACAAAGACCCTATTTCGTGTGTGTGTGTGTGTGTGTGTGTGTGTGTGTGTATTAATATTGCAGTTAATGCCAAAAAAGAATCTGAGGGAAAACTTTCAGAATTATATTAGTAAAATCAAATACATACTTTTATATTTTAATACCAGTTTATTGGGAGGAATTAAGACAAGGTCTCCATGTATAGACCTGACTGTCATTGAACTCACAGAGATCTATTTGCCTGCCTCTGCCTCTGGAATGCTAGGATTAGAGATGTGCTCCACCACACCCAGAAGACACCAGTTTAAACAAAGGATGCTGTTAGGTGCTGTAGTCATTCATCCCTAGAGCCAAAGCCACCCTTGATTCAATGCTATTCCCACCATCTTGAATTCTGCTAACACGCAGCTGTAGCACATTGCAGCATCCGAAGTGCTCCTACCTGGATTATCAGCGGCTCCAGCAGCTTCTCCACAGTGACTGTCTGGATCTGCAGGTCGCGAATGTCCAAATTCAGGGGGATTGGTGCTTCTGCCGACATGGTGCCTGTACACGGAAACACACAGAATAAAACAAGGCTTATCAATGAGGAGGAATTCTTTCCAAAGTAGAGGGTTCCTGACAATCATGGAATAAGTGAGTCTTCTGTTTGGCAGGTCTTTTCAGTCCTCTGAGGCTCAGGGCCAAATCCACCATAGGAGAAGCAAGAGGCTCCCAAGCTGTTGTCTGCTCTCATGCTGCCTGGGCTTAACTCTAATGTATGCTAGTAAATTCTTAACTGACTTTCAAACTTACCAACCAGGCTTCCATTTAATCAGTAGTCTTAATTGAAAGCTATTGCTGATCTCTTGATACATATCTGACAGTAGGCAGGTCATCTGACTTTCATGAACTGGTGATGCTCAGGGACTTTGTATGTTTGTTGTTTGCCCATTCTTGTCAAGACTTAGATTAGAAGCCCGAAGACATGTGGTGTGTGTGTAGGTGTTTTCAAGGTTGCTTATTTGAGAGTTTGATTGTGAAAGAGATTGGGCAATTTTCTTTCTTGTATAGAGAAGAAACCAATAAGAATTTGAATAGCTATTAGAGGAAAAGAAGCCCAGTGGAAAGCCCTGATATTTGGACAAGATGCAATGGTTTGCATGAGAAATGTTCCCCATAATCTCCAGCATTTGAACACTTCCTCCCGGCTCCCCTGGCACTTGTTGACATTGTTAGGGAAGGTTTAGGAAGTGAGACCTTGCTGGTGAAGGTATGTCACCAGGGGCAAGCTGGCAAGCTGGGCTAGCTGAACTGCTAAGCTCCAGGTTCAGTGAGACACCTTTTCTCCTGCCTAAGACCCAGGACTGGCATGATGGCTCCACAAGTACAAATGCTAGACCTGACGAGCCCGAGTTCAACCCTCAGAACCACGCAAGTACAAACGCTAGACCTGACGAGCCCGAGTTCAACCCTCAGAACCACGCAAAGGTAGAAAAGGAAAACTAACTCCGCAAAGTTTTTCTCTGCTCTCCACACTCATCAATGCACACACACTGCTCACAATAATACAGTATATAATCTAAAATAGGGTGAAGGGTGCAAGTGGAAAACACAGACGCTGACCTCTGACCAACAAACACAGCTGTACCTGCACATACACACACACAAAAGCATGTACACACACACACACACACACAAAAGCATGTACACACACACACACACAAACCAATCGCTGAAATTTTCTATTCTTAATCACCTAATCATGATTGGCATTTCATAACATATTGAAACTGACAGTGAAACTAATCCATCAGCCATGGACACTATTAACTAAATTACTAAATCCACAAATCTGTATTAACCCTTGTCTGTCAATCATCATTCAGGAAGTATTTACTCATGTCCACAGAGATAACCAAAATAAATCATAGATAGATAGAGGAAAGTCATATATATATATATATATATATATATATATATATATATATATATCAACTTAACCTACTTTAAAAATTAAAGGAAAAAAGGCTCAGCAGTTAAGAGCACTTACTGCTCTTTCAGAGGACCCACGTTCAGTCCCAGCACTCACATGACAGCTCACAACCATCTCCATACCCAGGAGATCTGTCCTCTCTTCTGCCCTCTCTGGGCACCTCAACACACATGGTGCACAGACACATACACTCAGGCATGCATACATACACGTAAAATTAAAATAAATATTTTAAAAAGAAAAGAAAAACTTATAATGAACAGAAATACGCATCTATCAATAGAAAACCTTCCGACTTAGCATATCCCTACACTCACCCACAGTTTCCCACAGCTTTGGGCTTAGCAAATTGATCCCCACCAAATAAAAACACCCTAACAATCTCCCTGGAACCATGAAGGAAAAAAAGAAATAGAAAGTATGAAGATTGCTCTAGTTTCTCTGGTCAGGAGTTTTAACTAGAAGGGCAAAGGGCAAGTAATGGTTCTCTTCTTAATTCACTGATTGGCAATAATCAGACAGCTAGGTGGACAGGTACAGAGTTACATAATATCAATCTTTTCAAAGATCTCCCTAATCTCAATAATCCTAGAAGACCGAGTTATTCTCTTTCCTATATGTATTTCCACCTCAGAATTGTAGGGTGGAGTCCATGTGCCTGCCCATCCCTCCGGTGAGAGTCTCCTCTGACTTTCCCACAGACTCTTCCCTTACCCCTGTCCTCGGTCCATAAAACCAGCACTGGTTTGCTTGCCAATCTCCCCACTCTCCTGGGTCCATCCCACAGATCCATACATTGCTATTGTGTGTATTCAAATATATCCATGACCCCTATGTCTATGGATAAGTGGAAAGATCAATACTTCACCAAGAGTGCCATCTAAGCAGTGAACTGGGTGCAGAGAGAGAGATGAGACACAGCAACATCCCATAAGTAATCATATATATTGGTTCTCACCTTTGTGTTATATAATTTTGACATTGATAACAAAATTTGTTTAAACAAAAATAGAAGCAAATGCTGGAGAGTCCAGGAGTCGTGAGCCTACTGCTCTTCAGATGTCACCCCCACATGGCCACTCTATAATTTCCTTTTTTATTATTGCTTTTTGAGTCTATAATTTCCTTTTTTATTATTGCTTTTTGAGGGAGGTCTCGCTATGTGGCCCTGGCTTTCTTGGAACTCTCTATGTAGATCAGGCTGGCCTTGGACTCACAGAGATCTGCCTCCATGCCTATCAAGTGCTGGGATTAAAGGTGTGCGCCACCACACACAACTCAACGAATACATATCGACACAGATACATAAATTAATGGTGATAAAACTGCAATGGCTATAATGACACAGCTGTGGTTACTTGAACAAGAGTGTGCCTCCACATCATGGATGTGGGAGGGGCTCATAACGCCCCACCTCCCTCCCTGTCGGCGGTTCATGGTTGCTGAGGACGGGGCATCATTTTCTTCAGTGGTGTAGCCACTCATATGTTGCCCATGCTCCAGGAAATAACCTCCTGCCGATGCTCATGCAAGCAACCCCAGTTAAACTCAATGGGCCACACACAAAGACATAAAAGTGGGCGGGAAAAGAGGGGTTTCTGTGGTAGAGGGAGGAAAGGGGGTGAGAGGTGGTAATGTAATTTGAAGAGTGAAAATCACTGAATTTTTTATAGACATGTGTGAAATTGCCAAAGAATTTTTAACTGTGTATCTGAAATTTTCTTGAGAAATTTTCTCCCCAGTGACTTAGCATCATATTTGTACATAATCTAAACACTGCAGTTCAAATGTGCTTATAATCAAATATTGTTATAAGACTTTTATTCTTTCATGTGTCTTCAGTGAAGTTTAATATTAAAAACAGGGATAATTTACTGAAATTCTCAAAGGAACCAATTATGACGAGCTTAATAATTGATAAAAGCGCTTAAGTACAGTCATATGCTCCGAGGTTTTCTATACTATTCAAGGCACCAGTGCACGCTCTCTACTTCACAGACACTATCAAGACGGTGTACAGTTGACACAAGAAAGTAAATACACAGACTGAAGTGGGAGGAGAAGGACACTTTATAAATCGAGTGGGATGCCCCAGCATCCCCCTTGCTGTTTTTAAAATAACTACAATATACTATATATATTATATACTATATATATATATATATCCATTTGCACTAAATGTTGACAGTTTTATATAAATACCACCAGAATAGCTGATTGCAGAGATAGAGCAAGTTTTCTGAAACACAGCACTTTTCTAGATAGCTCTCTTAGTGAACATAATCCAAACAGCCCACGTGGGGCTCCCTCCCCACCTCAATGCAATCAAGTGTGCCCTTGTTCTCAGTCGGTGCTGAACTCCATTGCAAGTCACTTACAAGGACTGTTATCCCTTTACTTTTTGTTTATCTGTTCTTGGTTCTGAGACAGGGTCTCACCCAGCTGATAGCTCAGACTGGCCTAGAGCTCACTATATAATGTAGACTGGCTTCAACCCTCCTCCCTCAGACTCCCAAGTTCTTGGACTGCAATCATGAGCCACCCACCATGCCTGGCTCTCCTTTACTTTATTCTTTTTCTTTTTCCTTCTTCTTTGTTTTATTTGTTTGCTTGTTTGTTTTTGATTTTGTTTGTTTTTTGAGAAAAGGATTTCTCTGTGTAGCCTTGCTGTCCTGGAACTTGCTCTGTAGACCAGAATGATCTTGAACTCATAGAGATCCGCTTGCCTCTGCTTCGCGGGTACTGGGATTAAAGGTGTGTGCCAACACCACCTAGCCTTTCTTTATCTTTTAAAAGTCAGTTTGGTTTAAAAATTCAGGTCGTATTAGGATGGATAGATAGATAGATAGATAGATAGATAGATAGATAGATAGATAGATAGATAGATAGATAGATAGATAGATAGATAGATGATAGATAGATAGATCACAAGTGTATCAATGGTAGTGTGCATCACCATTAAGTGATGTGTGATACAGTCAATGGCCTTTTGGTTTAGACTGTTACTATGATATGTCTCACTCCTTTTCACTGAATAATTTCCTTAAAAGTATAGTCTCTCTTCTCAGACATTCTTTCAAAATATAGAACATATTCTTTTTTTAAAAAACAAAAAAAGAATCCTAAAACTACTAACACATGTTTTCTCTTAATGCAACAAAGGACTGGAATGATTTGGTTTGAGTTGGTTTTCAATCATTCTACCTGTCACTTTTCTTCCTTGTAACAAAGACATATCAAAACTGACAGAACATTACCATGGTGCCCTACTTTTTTTTTTTTAATGTGTCTCATGATTTGAATAGGAATGGATCCCATAGACTCCTGTGTTTGAATGCTTGCCCCATAGAGAGTGTTAATATTGGGAAATGTGGCCTTGCTGGAGGAAGTGTGTCACTGTGAGAGCAGGCTTTGAGGTCTTAAAAATTCAAGTCAGTTTTACCTTCTGCTACCTGCAGATCAAATGTAGGACTTTCAGCTCCTTCTCCGGCACCACATCTGCCTGCACGCTTTCATGCTCCACTATGATGATGATGGTCTGCCTGCACGCTGTTATGTTCCACTATGATGATAATGGTCTATGTGCACG
>NC_022028.1:36075617-36083765 GCF_000317375.1 Microtus ochrogaster | reverse complement strand
AAAAAAAAAAAAAGAATAAACTGAACCGTCATCAAACTTTAAAAATGTGTCTCTGCTGCAGAACTCATAATGGGCTTGCAAAGCTGCACCGAACGCTAGAAACGAAGCGAGAGAGAAAAAGTGGGGAGAGGAAAAATTATGCACAACATGTGTAGAATGTTTCTAGCAAAGAGATGAAATATAAACCTAATTAAATCAAGGTACCTCCTAAGACTACTTCATGCATTTAATCCACATTAGGTGGAGAACATTATTCAGAAGTTTGCTTTTCCATGACAAAATTATAAAATAATAAACGAAGTCCTTGAAGGACCTTGGCTGTACATAATCACTATTCTACGAATAACTGCGCTTTCTTATAAAAAGGTCTTTCTGATCTTTGGTATCTGTCCCGTTCAGTAATCCTGACTGATTGGAAATCGGGCTGTGCGTGGTAGGACTGCAGGAGTTTGCAAATGAAGCCGAGGAAAGGTCAAAGCCTGTCCACTCGTGACGAGCCTCTCCCAGAAACACAGCAACACAGGTCCAGAGCAAAACTCCTGCCACACAATACGTGTCACATCCTAAACCACTGGAGTTTTATAATCTATAAAATATTAGGAGGTAGGGAGGACCTCCAAATACTCAAAAAAAAAAAAAAACAACTCTCTTATAGTTAGCCATCATTTCAACAATATTCTAGGCTTGGGTGAGTAGAAATAATGAGGGTCTTACTACACCATTTAATGAGGGCGTTTGCTTTGACAAAGGTCTTCTTGAAGTTGATTTCAAATCTACCACTTTTTAGCCCTTACCCAGCAGAGACAGTTTTATAAAGTGGAAAAAGTGTTGATTTGGTGAGAGACGAGGACCAAATTCCAGTTTTCAGAATCTTAGGCAGGAGAACGAATCTCTTGACACAAGTAATAGATCTCTCTGGCAACAAAACTCAGGCAAACCTATCCAATCCTTCCCTATCTTTTGTTCCACAAAATGCCTGAATTTTCATCTATTGCCCTGCTTGAAATTAAATTTGAATTACTTTAAAATTGTTTACCACTCATTTCTGAATGCAGTAAATGGTGGTGGATTATGAGGGGCACGAGTTTGTCATCAGTCAGTATGAGCTAGCTCACGGCTCGCCATCTAATACCCTGAGCGTGTCTCTACTATGGTACACTGTGTGCTGTGTTTTTCTCCTGCCCTGGCAACAACAGGGAAGGATATTAGGAGATCACATTCCTATTGTCATTCCAGCCTTCCACACTCCCACCAGAATTGCTAATTACACTCTGCCTACAACACTCGTTTCTCTATTCCACAGCTCCCAGCTCTCCTAAAAGTCACTTTCAAAGTCAGCAGCAGGGCAGAGATAGCCTCAGGAGAGGCTTAGTGTGTGACGTTGATCATGAAGCAGAGAAGGGGCATGCAGATGCCCAGTTGTCTTTATCCCTCCCTTCACACTCCGTCTGGTAGCCCAGTCCCTGGTGCTGCCAGCCACACTTAGAATAGGGCTTTCCCTACCCCTCATTTAATCGCTTTTAGAAACATCCTCATAGATGTACCAAACAGTGGACCTCCGGGGGGATTCTTCCTCCAATCAAACTGACAGCGGAAGTTAGAGATTATCATAATGGCTTAGACCTGGATAACAACAACAGAAGTGGCCATATCAGGCCAAGTGCAGATACATTTTGATGGTTGAGCCAACTGGAATTCCTGAGTAAACATACAACAGAGACAATTCAAGTTTTTGTCTAGAGCAATTGGAAAGAGAGTTGCCACTAACTGGGGTGAGGGTAGACAAAGGAATGGTGAGATGCTGAAGAATCTGAAAACACCGAGTTGGACATTAGACAACCAGGTGAAACACCTGTGTTCAAAGCTAGACGTCTAAGAGCAGAGTTGGGAAAAGCAAGCTGGAATGCAAACATGAATATGAGGGCCAGACACAAGTGTGCATATACCTTTAAACTCAGAAGGCGGAGGCAGGGGGATCTCTGTGAGTTTGAGGCAAGCCTTGTCTACATAGCAAGTTCCAGGCCAGCCAGGACTACAAAGGAGGACTCTGTCTCAAAAAAAGAGACAGAGAGACAGAGAGGGGAAGGAGAGAGAGAGAGACAGAGACAGAGACAGAGACAGAGAGAGACAGAGAGAGAGACAGAGAGAGAGAGAGAGAGAGAGAGAGAGAGAGAGAAGAAATGTCAGAATTGCCAGCATGAGAGGGAACAGAGCGGACTGTTGAGGTGGTTAAGCACCTGCCATCGGAATGTCAAAGCCAGAGTTCAGATTCGTAGAACACACATAAAATGCCAGGCAGGTATGGCAGACTGCCTATATTCCTAGCCTTAGAAATCAGAGATG
This sequence comes from Microtus ochrogaster, assembly GCF_000317375.1. Classification (NCBI taxonomy): domain Eukaryota; kingdom Metazoa; phylum Chordata; class Mammalia; order Rodentia; family Cricetidae; genus Microtus; species Microtus ochrogaster. The sequence continues at coordinate 36,081,422 of NC_022028.1, read as the reverse complement.
AGGAATATGAAGAGCAAGCTGGCTAGTGAGTGGGCATACTGGAGAACTCTGGGTTTGACTGATAACCCCTACCTCAATGAATAAGATAAGATGGTAAGAAATATGACATGACCCTCAATGGCTTTGTCCTAAAACCCTAACTAGGGGCAGCCAGGAAATGAAGGAAGCCTGTGACAATGAGGAAACCACGGGCACACAGAAAAACTGGGTCAAGCGAGCTGCGTGCGCTCTAATGGAATGACCCCAACTCTTGCACCAGCCAGGAGTGTTTATAAAGAAAAGCTCAGGGAGAGGAGTTAGCTATTCTCTGCAGGAAACCTCTGCAGGCTAGCAGTCACAGGCTGTAAGCATCTGGGAGGAGGAAACTGCGGCTGTTAGTTTTTGCACACACTGGTCAAACATCCATAAACTCTCATGCTTGCACCAGAGGAGAGCTTTCTCATTTCCATGTCTGACCCTTAAGGAGAAGACTTGGCTGGTTTCCCATGAGTCCGTGGCCTTGGTCCTTGGCATGGCTGGGTCATGCCAAACAATACACATTCACTCAGGACTTCCCTCAATAGGGATTGCACTAGCTCCCTACAAAAGAAAGAAAACAAGAGTGCAGGCTAGAGAGATGGCTCCCTGGTTAAGAGCACTTATTGGTCTTCCAGCACCCAGACCAGGTCTACAACCACCTGTAACTCCAGCTCTAGGGGATCTATCACCTTCTGGCTTCCAGAGGCACCTGCATATATGTAGTATGTATTCATACAGACACATGTACATGCATATATGTAGTAGGTACTCATACAGACACACGTACATGCATATATGTAGTATATGTTCATACAGACATGCATACATGCACGTATGTAGTACGTACTCATACAGACACACATACATGCATATATGTAGTATATACTCATACAGACACACATACATGCATGTATGTAGTATATGCTCATACAGACACACATGCATGCATGCATGTAGTATGTACTCATACAGACACACGTACATGCATATAAATAAAAAGGAGGGATTGTGGATAAAATGAGACCCCTACGGGATTAAGATGGCTAGAAAGAGACCTGCTTGAGTCAGAGGACTGTTACCAGCAGATGCAAATACTCTCAAATTTGTCTTCTCATATTTGGTCTAGGGCTGCAAGTGTAGCTTGAGGCTTGTACAAGAGGGTATAGCCTTGCTCCAATTCTGTGGTAGAGCTCTTATATAGCATATCAGCCATGGGGGGGGGGGAAGATGTGAATTGAGAAATGTCCCCACGGGTTTGTGTATTTTCACTTGTCCTCAACTTGGGAAGACTGTAGACCCTTTAGGATGTGCAGCCTTGAAGGAAGCACATCACTGAGGTTTTGAGAGGGTATAGCCTTGCTCCAATTCCTGAAAATGGGCTTTCTCTACCTCTCCCTTCCCCTCCTCCCTGTGTATGACAAAGGGACTGTAAACCCTTCCCACTGTAAGTTGCTTTTGTCAGGGTAGTTGAACATATCACTACAGAAAAGTAATTGACACAACCACAGACTGATGTTGCCTTCGATGGAACTATAAAAATATGTCCTATCTGGGCAGATGAACTGGAACCTACTCGGAGGCACCTTCAGAGTAGGTTCAGTCCTGCCTCTGAGAGAAGGAAGGCTCACGGTTTGCCCAGCAAGGGAGGGCTAGATCTCCTGCCCACTTAGCAGAGTGATATGTGGCAGCCGGTTCAAGACTGCCTGCCCCCGACACACTCTGTTCTTTAACTGTCCAACATTTCAGCACTGTTGGGTCCCCGTGATTAAGAGCATTGGCTCTGATGCTTGACTGTCTACTGAAACCCAAGCTCTGCTCTCTGCTTACCAGGAACTTGGTTTTTACGTCTATATATTTCCCTACATGCGCACGTTCGCATACACACACACACACCCACGCACACACACACACAAGTGTGGGGGTCAGAGGACAGCCATGAGAATTGGTTCTGTCCTTCTGCCATGTGGGTTCTAAGGATGGAACCCAGATTGACAGCCTTGGTGGCAAGCATCTTGACCAATTCAGCCACCTCTCTAGGCCTTCACTGGGAACTTTAGACAAGCAGCTGGACTCTCTCTCTCTCTGAATATTAGTTCTGCCACTGTTAAGTGAGAATAATAAGAATACCCTCCCCACAGAGATTTTAAGGTGAAATAATGCATATGTAGACATGAGTAGCCTATATAGTTTGGCCCATATCTCTGGCTCCTAGCAAGGGTTGGACAATGTTAATTGATGCTGTTATTCCATTTTCAGTAAGATAGCCGAATCTGCTTGTGTGCATTTCGCATAAACATTACATCTGTACAGCCCATAATTATTATTCAAGACTGCTTCCACTCCATCCTCATAATGAGAGTTTAAAACGGAGCTCCCCTCTGGCGCCTCCTTGTATTGAATCTCTTGACTAAAATCTAGCATAACTCCTGCATGCCGACTAATTAGGAACGAAGTATGCCCAAAGAATCGAGAGGAGAAATCTGGATGAAAAACAACCTTCTGCAGGACCTTGAGCCCTTTGAAATCAATTCCAGAGAGGTGAGTAGGAGGTGTGCTCCCTGCTCCCTGCTGGGGTTACAGTCCTTAAGTGCACTGAGCCTTTATCCTCAAGAGTGTAGTTTTTCATTTCCTCAGCTTCCAAAACTTAGGTGCCTCAACAGAATAGAACAGTCTGTATTAGAACAAACATTGGATATTACAGGCATGTAGTAACAGAAACTTTTAAGAGCTTCCTGCAGTGTGGTATTTGAAATGTAGTTTCATTAAGCCCTGGGAAAGTTGTCTTATTAATGTTCTTTGAAAAATTATCCAATTGATTCATTCCCTCCTCCCACAATGGTAAGTTGATAAGAACCAAACAGAAATCGAAACATGTGCTTCCACCAGGTAGTGCTGGTGCACACCTTTAATCCCAGCACTTAAAAGGCAGAGGCAGGCTGGCTGTGAGTTTGAGGCTAGCCTGGTCTACAGTTAGTTCCAGGACAGCCAGGACTACACAAAGAAACCCTGCCTCAAAAAAAAAAAACCTGCTCCAGGTAACATATTTCCTCCAACAGTTCCATACCTCCTAATCCTTCCCAAACAGTTCCACAACTGACTAGGGACCACGTGCTCAAATATATAACCAAAGGAGCCATTTTCATCTAAACCACTACATCCCAGTAATGACCAGTCTACCGATGTGCCCACTGGTGTAGCAGTGAAGTGACAGTTATGGGCTCACTCCACAAGGAAGAGTTCGTGCCTGGAACTGTAAACATGAACCCTTGACTAGGGAGGACCATAGGCCATATTGCTATTATTTTTCTAAAGGGACATAACACCAAACTGTCTTCTAAAAATATACAATCCTATCCATTTTTCTAAAAGCCAAAGAGCTATATTGGTCAACGTGAAAGGAAAGAAGATAATCTAAAATGCAAACATCAGAGAGGCTTTCGCTGGATCACTCAGAACAGAATAACACTCAGCTACAGCATAAATACGCAAGGCATCAAGTCTAAACACTCAAGGCAGGAGTAACGTGGCCTCCATGTATACTTTCAAGGTGGCTGTGGGTTTTTTGTTGTTGTTGCTCTGAGTCCAGAGTGAGCCTATGGTTTCAACACACCAGCGTATCATAGGACAGCTCAAATGCATGTGAAGCCCCTGAGGGCAGTAGCTCGGAAAGACGCACCACAATCAGAGAATGGTGAAGGGAGTTCTTACCAACCTTAATTTGAAACCTAACAAAAATAGGCCTCAAGTTGGCTCAGCGGATACAGGCGCTTGTCGCTAGGTCTGACATCCTGTGTTCAGTTCCCCCCAGGACCCACATAGTAGCAGGAAGAGACTTCTCTGACATCCATACAAGCATCATGGCATGCACACTCACGCATATTATCTAGATTGGTTGAGAGAGAGACTGTGGTTTTTCAAAATCCTATTTCTCCTTTGTTCCCCGAATAACTGTAAATAATAGAAGCAGTTTTGGTAATATAAAGAAAATCAAGACATAGACCTTGAAAACACTGAATCCATTTTCCAGAAATCAATAAAGACATGGGGGAGGGGAGGACCAGTTATATGTAACTGTTTTTAAAATTTCACATTTACCTAAGTCCTGGGTTTGGAGGAGGGGTGTTTGCGTGCTTTTTTAAAGTTTTTAAAACTCTAAAGAATCTTTAAACTGAACCACCCAAGCCCACTATTTACAGATATTTTTTAAGTTTTTCTGTGAACTCTGGCTATGTGCCTAATTAGCTCTATTGAGCTATTTTCGGTCCCATGTACTACATATCTTTTCCGTTGGACATGGGGGCCTTTCTGCCCTGGCTTCAAAGCCCCGTTCTCATGCTTTTCTCCTGCGCAGTGACCATCTTCCCCAGAGTCGGCTGTAGCTCCTCCTTCTCCGGCTTCCTAGACATGGAGGCCCCTCCCCTGTTTAAGCCGGGCATTCTGCTTTCTGATCTCAAGGCCTCACTCACTCAGAGCAGGCTCACCGTACAGCTGTACAGTCTCTGTGCTATTCACAGCCTCTGACTCACTCAGCCTTCTAGGGAGTCCAGTCCTCTCATGTTTCAGGGCCTGCTGATCCTCTGCTCCCTTAGTTCAGGCCACACAAAGTTATTGGGAGTTGGCAATGATACCCCAATTATTCTCCCTTCTTCCAGTTTTGACTCCTCTAATTTAACCTCCAAATTATTCCTGAACTGGTATCTTTAAAATAAAATAAAATGCTACATTAACTTCCATCCCAATTCCTCATTTTTGACAAACACAAATTTCAGACTTCAATGACAAACATGGTGGCTCACACCTTTAATTCCAGTACTCAAAAGGCAGAGGCAGGCGGATCTCTGTGAGCTCCAGGCCAACCTGGTCTACAAAGTGAGATCCAGACCAACTGGCTACATAGTCAGACTCTGTCACACAAAAATAAATAAATAAATTCAGACTTCACTGAATAGCTCAGTACTTCATTCTAGCCTGCCTCACCAAATTTCTCCATCTCTTTGACACCCCCTGTCTGTCTGCTTCCCCTTGACAAATAATTTAAAGTTCTCTTACTGGGTTATACCAGCTACGCCCTTAAACTTTTACTTTCTTCTTTCTGCCTAGAGTGTCCCTCCTCAGTAGCCACTGGAAAAAATACCTACTCATCTTTGAAATTTCAGTTCAATCCATTTAAAGCCTTAATACGTGTTGATGCACTGAGCAACTGAGATGGTTTTGCAGACAAAGGTGCTTGCTGCCAAGCAGTCTGAGTTCCATCCCTGGAACCCACAGGTTAGAAGGCAAGAACCAATTCCTATGAGTTGTATTTACCCTCCACATACAGCATATCATGCTGTGGCACACACACGCACATACACACACACATAAATATATAAATAAAAATACAATTAAAAAATAAAACTTTAACCCACTTCCAAACATGTCCACAGTAGAGGTAATCAATGCCTCCTCCTCTCTTATCTCCACAACTCTGCAGGATCACAATCATCATCCTAACACCTAAGATACCTTCTAAGCAAACAAGATAAATGAAATTAAAACCACCACCTTCAAGAAAACTTGTTACTATTCCATACTACAAAGAAATAAATATACCACAATGATAAATGATAGTCTCTAGAATTGAGTGCCATAGTCCCTGAAATTATTATTCAAGGGTCCTGTGCTAACAGCACTGAGATTCAGGGTATGAGAGGCATAGAAGTCAAAGGAGGGTAGGCAAGGTTCAGTAGGTAAAGGTGCTTACAACCAAGACTGATGACTAGGTTCTGTCTCCAGACCCACATGGTA